>NC_138772.1:181904001-182189001 GCF_965119305.1 Pelophylax lessonae | reverse complement strand
CCGGGGTAGGCGCCATAACCTGCGGATCCGTGGCTTACCGGAGGCAGTGGAGGGTGACCACCTTACCCCCACAGTGACTGCACTTTTCAACTCCTTGCTGGACAGGCCTCCACTGTCCCCCATCGATATGGAGCGTGTTCATAGAGCTTTGCGGCCCCGGGGACGGGAGGGTGAACCTCCACGCGACGTGGTGTGTTGCTTGGTGGACTATCGTCTCAAGGAAGACATTTTGCGGAAGGCCAGGGGAAGGCAACATATAGAATGTGAAGGGACACCTGTGCAACTTTACCAAGACCTGTCTGGAATTACTTTGCAACGCAGGCGTGAACTCAGGCCCCTGCTGGATGTCTTGAGAGCGCGCAACATAACCTACAAGTGGAAGTTCCCCTTCTGCCTAGCTGCATCCCTGCAGAATCGCACGGCTCTCCTTAGGGTGCCTGAAGACCTCCCTCATTTTTGCTCCACTCTGGGGATCCCTTTCATGGCACTTCCGAATTGGTACGCCGAATTCAGGAATGCAGCTGACCTTGATCCGCCTCGGGGGGATGAACCAATGGAGGCCCAGGAAGTTCGCTTTCGCAGGCCCCGCTCACCCTCTGGGAACAGACCGGCGAGAGAGGGAGCTGGACCCGCTATGGTTTGCAGCCCTACCAAACCTCCCCAGCGGAGCAGGGCTCGGAAGAACAACTGATCTACTGTGACTGATATGGGATGTTACCCTCTGTTGAGGCACTTGGACTTACATTGCTCTTTGTTCATCTACTCCTCCCCTCCCCCCTTCGTTAGCATGGAGTGCTCATTTCACTGGACCCTTTGCTGATACATCCTCCATTTCAATCAGGAGCACTGGCGGAACCCGACGGAGCCCTGGAGTGACTCCATACCCTCACCGCAACTGACGACATGATTAGTCCTGGTTTGTCACTGTCTCCCTGGATTGTTGCTGGCACTGATGTTGTTTCCCCTCTGCACCGCTCTACGGTGTTGGCTATACTTTGAACCCCCTTTGGCTCTCACAGACTGTGACTAGGTAACCTCCCACCCTCGCCCTCTTGGTCACCTTCGGCTAACTGCCTTTGTCCCGGGACTCTGGCACCGGCCCTGGGGTGCTACCTCTGTGAGTAGAAGTCTTTTGCTAGCCTTTGATAGCCACTGGACCTTTGCCTACTTGCAATGATCCCATTGTGTTCCGATGGAACGATTAGAAGGACACGATAGGGCCTTTGAGGGGTGGGTTAGTAGACAGGTGGCGCTCTGGTATATTCACTGTAATTCCTTCTTTTCCTGCCTATTTAGGGGTTCATAACTGACAGATGCCCTGTTGTTAGTTTATATTTGTGAAATGTCCGCTGCCACACGTTTGTTTGGACTGCACGACTCCGCTCTCAGGGTGTGCTGCTGTGGTTGCGGTGGCGTGCAGGTCAGATATTCGTGTCTCTTCTGTAGACAAATTGGATGGGGGGTGATGTGGACGTGTGCCCCCATAGGGGTAGCCCTCCGCATCGCTTCTGTGTCTCCGCACCCTCTGTTGGCGCCTGTTGCTGCCGTATGCTCGCGCCCCGGGAAGTGCTATCAGCGGGTTTTCTGCCTGCATCCGCATGATTCTGCGGGCTGGTGGCTCTCCTGGGGCGGGATGCCCGGGTAGATACCCCGGGGGCTGCAGTTGTTTTCAATGCATGTTGGGAGTGGGCTCTGCCTCATGGTTCATTTTGAGTTAGCTCTGGACGCTTAGGGCTTTGTCGTTTTATTAATTGCCTGTCTAGTAGTCCATATTTACGGTCCTGATTGAGTTTTTGGGTTTTTAATATTTTTTTTCTTTTAGGATTCCCTCGGGCCCCCTTCCCTCCCCGTCCCTCCCATCTTGGGCCCCCCTTCGGGATTCCTGGAGGGGCGCTCTGGATCTCTTCCTCCCCGCCCCTACCTTACCTGGCTGACGGATTAGGGATGCTGGCCCATGGGGGGCGGGGGGGGGGGTCTTTCGAGAGGGGCGGCTGACGATCTCTTCTCCTCGCTGTTCACCTGCCCAAGCTGGATTAGTTCCCGGGTGCCCATATGGTGACCGTGTTCCTCAGATTTGGTGCATTCCCCCGTCACTCTTCCGACATGTTGGAATAAGTTCCCCCTTAGGGAGGCGGCCTAGACCGCAAGTTTTTCATTATTGTTGCTTATGTTATGGTTATTATTGCTGCCTTCACTGTTATAGTTGCTATGGACTCCTTTCTTCCCTTACTGGTTTCAGCATACCGAACGCTCTCTGAACATGGGCTCCTGACATTCTGGACTCGAGGACGGGCTCTTTTCGGTGAGTACTTAGTTTTCACACCGTCTTCTGGTTTGTCCTACTCCAACCCCGCTTAGCGGTTGTGGTCCTGTATCAATTTGTTTAACAGTAACGCTACTATCCCCTACCGCTGAATTTCTTTTTGTTTCTGTTCCCCCACCTGACCACCTTCCCCGGATTCTGATAGTTGAGTCTGGTGGTGGTCCCTTCCCAGTCCTCCACCGTTTTACCCACCCCTCCCTTTCCCCGGTGTGTACTTTCCTTCCCCCTTTACCTCCCAGTCGTGTTTGTTTGTCCACCCCATACGTTTTCACCTGTGATACTCCTAGTCCTTCCTTGTCGCATTCCTGTCTACCTGTCATGGATATTTCCCTGAAGGTATACTCCCTCAATGTGAGAGGATTGAACATCCCTGAAAAGCGTTCCAAGCTTCTCCTCACCCTTCGACGGATGAGGGCTGATGTAATTTTTCTTCAAGAGACTCATTTTCGCTCAGACAGTATCCAAAAACCTTATGCTAAACAGTATCCTACGGTTTATCATGCGACCTCTGGGGATTCGAAATCCAAAGGGGTCTCCATACTCCTGTCCAGGGGTTGCCACTTCGCGGTATCTGAGTCCTTGGCGGATGAGAATGGGCGCTTTCTCTTCCTTAAGGGCTCCATCCATGGCAGGGCGCTGACGCTGGCTAATGTTTATGCGCCTAACAAACGCACAGTCCCATTTTTTCGTTCTACTCTTCAGCGGTTGTCAGACTTTTGCTCCGGCCAGATCATATTGGGCGGGGATTTTAATGTAGCCATGTCCCCTCTATTGGATACTTCTTTGGGCTCTTCATCCATCCCGTACGCGGCCCTGCGCTCTATTAAGCAGTCACTCACTACTCTACTTCTCCACGACTCATGGCGTACCCTCCACCCCGGCGTTAAGGACTTCACCTTTTTCTCTTCGCCACACAACCGATACTCACGTATCGATTATATTTTTGTCTCCCAGGATTTATTGCCGGCCCTTTCCTCTACAACTATCGAGCCAATGCTCTTGTCTGACCATCACCCCATCAGTGCTACGCTCTCCTTTGCGGCTCTACCGCATCGCTCCGGAGCGTGGCGCCTGGATAGCTCCCTCTTAACTGATTCCACTTTTGTTAAGGCTCTCTCTGACCGCCTAACGCTGTATTTTTCGGAGAACGCGTCCCCCGAAGTCAGTCCTGTCACTTTGTGGGCAGCACACAAGTGTGTGATCCGTGGCGAACTCATGGCTCTAGCCTCTAAACGGAAGAAGGAACGGGTGGCTCACACAGAGGCGCTCCTGTCCAAGATAAGTTCGTTGGAACGCTCTCATAAATTATCTTTGGCATCTGATACCCTAGAGGAGCTCACTAAGACCCGTCAGGAGTTGCTGGAGGACCTTGGTAGATCGGTTCGCAGGAACTTTGCCCTCTCTCATGGCTTTTTCTACGAGCATTCCAACAAGTCGGGCAGGCTCCTTGCCAGAGCTCTCCAAAAGCGTAGGGCGGCCAACACCATCCATTCCATTTCCGACTCTTCGGGCAAGGCGCACGCTTCTACTCCCGATATAGCGGCCCAATTTGTACGCTATTACACGGACCTATACAATTTGCCGCGAGTGAACTCGCCTGATCTTTTGCAATCTAGGGCGCATGAGATTCGCCAATTCTTGTCCCAACACTCTCCTCCGCCGCTTTCGGAGGAGGTGTTGGTCTCCCTCAATGCTCCTATATCAACTACGGAAGTTTTGACGGCCCTCAAGCAGTCCAAGCCCGGGAAATCCCCTGGTCCGGACGGATTGACGGTTGGTTACTACAAGACTTTTGCGGATCAACTGATTTCACACATGGTGAGGACCTTCAATGCCTTCTCCGATGTGCCTACCTTGGGACCGGACTTTTTGGAGGCCCATGTCGCTGTCATCCCTAAGCCTGGGAAGGACGCGACGTTAGTGCCAAATTACCGTCCCATATCTCTACTCAATGTGGATATCAAATTGTTTGCGAAAGTACTAGCTAACCGCCTTCTTCCCTCCATTCCCGAGGTGGTGTCCCTTGATCAGGTTGGTTTTGTCCCCGGACGCGAGGCGCGGGACAACACTACCAAGGCGATTCATTTACACCACTGGTTGTCCACGTCGCGTACGCCTGGCTTCTTTTTGTCCCTTGATGCGGAGAAGGCGTTCGACAGGGTGGCCTGGGACTACATGTCCGCTGCGCTTGAGGCCCTTGGCTTAAGAGATAGGTTCTTGCGCTTTGTCTCTATCCTTTACTCCAACCCCTCTGCTAGGGTCAAGGTGAATGGATCCCTGTCGGACGCCTTCTCTGTGTCGAACGGTACCAGACAGGGTTGCCCGCTATCTCCCCTGATTTATATTCTCACTCTGGAACCCCTTTTGCGCCAGATTCAGGCTAGTTCGGACATCAAGGGGGTTTCACTGCAGGGAAAGACATACAAACTAGCGGCATACGCTGACGATGTCTTGCTCTTCCTCACTGATCCTCTGCTTTCGGTCCCCAACCTTTTATCCGTTCTTGCACGTTTCCAAGATCTTTCCAATTTAAAAATCAATTACTCCAAATCTCGGGCACTCAACATTTCCCTCCCTCCCTCTCTCTTACAACTTTGCCAATCCAATTTTCCATTTGAATGGGACCCCCACTCCATCACATACCTCGGCGTTCAATTGCCTAGCTCCCTCTCCGACCTTTATTCCAAGAACCACCTGGCGATCTTAAACACAGTGGAAAGAGACTTGCACTCCTGGACGCAGGGTCGCTTCTCCTGGTTTGGCAGGGTCGCCATCGTCAAGATGAACATCCTCCCCCGCCTGCTCTACATCCTTCAAGCCCTACCCATACGTATACCGCCTGCTTTCTTTAAATCTTTTAGGCTCCTGTGCACTAAATTCCTGTGGGCCTCTAAGAAACCCAGGCTTAGTTGGGATCTGCTTACCCGTCCTAAACAGGAGGGCGGATTGGGATTCCCTCATTTACTCAAGTATTATCAGGCATGCCATTTATCCAGGGTGGTGGATTGGCATGCCCATGCGAGGTCTAAGGACTGGGTGTCTCTCGAGGGGGCCTTGGCGTCCTTCCCCGCCCACCACTTACCTTGGTCGGCTCCGTCCAAGATTCCGCGCTCCACCTTAGCTAACCCCCTGACTGGAGCTACTATACGGGTATTTCACGCCCTTCGTGAGCAGCTGGATCTCTCACCGCGGCGCAGCCCTTTAACTCCCTTACATTCCACCCCTGATTTCCCCCCTGGTCTCCCGTTTGTGCCTGCCGAGGGCCCCTCTTCGGACGTACCCTTTCAGGCTCGCCACTTCCTTGACGGCCCTGGACTACTGTCATATCGGGATCTTTGTCAGCGTTTTCCGAAGGCATCTATTCCTTTCTATTGCTACCTCCAAATTCGTCACTTCCTGACTCACACGCAGAAACTATCGGAATGGGGCCGTTCCCTGACTTCTTTGGAGCGTCTCTGTGATGCCCCTGGTCCGCACCGGCATATGGTCTCGATCTTATATTCTATGCTGTTTCCTTCCTCTCACGCACATACAGAGGCTCTTCGGGCGCGATGGACTCGGGAGCTGGGAGTGGACCTCTCAGAAGAAGACTGGTCTCGGGTGCTTTTCCACATGCACAAGGGTTCCCTGAACGTATTGACCCAAGAAACTGGGTATAAACTCTACTCTAGGTGGTATAGGACTCCAGATCTTCTGCACAAATTTTCTTCCTCCAATTCTCCGCAGTGCTGGAGGTGTCTGCAACACAAAGGAACCCTACTACATGTATGGTGGGACTGTCCCGTTCTGCAACCGTTCTGGAAAGAGGTTCAAGCCTTAATCTGCCGTATTACCACGTACACGCCGGACTACTCGCCGGCACAATATCTTTTGCACCACACCTCACTTTCCTACGCCAGCTACAAAAAGTCCCTGACCTTACATCTGATCAATGCAGCCCGGATGTGCGTGCCGTGCCATTGGCTGTCCACCACACCCCCGTCGGTTGCTGAATGGCTTCGCAGGGTTCGGCGGGTGGCGGAGATGGAGGACATCGTGGCCCAAGCCAAGGACTCACACCATCAGTACCGCACAACCTGGGCACCCTGGACACACTTTCAAACGCTGCCAGAATTCCAAACCTTGAGCACTTGAAAATCGCTGGCTAATTTGTAATCCTCTTGTTTTGCACTGAGGATATACCCCTTATTCTGGGGTGCTTTCATCGATGTTCAGTTCCCTATGACTCTTTTGATGCTTGTCCCCTGCCGGAGTGCAATGCCCCCCCCCTGTGTTACCCTCCCCCTCCTCCCCTTTGTGTTTTCCTCATTTGCCCCACTTGGCCCCTTTCCTATATCCCTTCCCGATCCCCTTCACTCATGCCCTCCCTCCCTCTTAGGCCTCTCACTAAATCTCTCAGGGTTCTCCATTTAGCACTCTGCGGTGGCTCTGGCTCCACCGATGACGGATGTGGCGCCCATGTTCAGAGATGTCCATACCGGATTCCTCACTCTTCTGCGGTGGATCCCCCACTCTCTGACACAGGTAGCTCCCTTTAAGGGGTGTCGGGTTTGGGGGAACCACTAGGCTTTCTTACAGGTAACCCTCATATTCCGGTTCCCACCAGGTGGGAGGGTGCTCTACCCAACGAACCCTTCCAATAGACCCATATTCCCTTGGCACTCCCACGAGCTCTCTATTTTTGCACCTTGGTGCTATATGTCACTTTATGGGTTTGCCTATGTTCTCTTATTGTCCCTCACGTGCATTGTGCTGCTTACCTGTATATCACTTTTGTACTTGCTCATTTTTGTGGGCTTTGTCAAATGCCCATTACTGCTTTGATCTTTTTTGTACTATGTATGCTTTTTACCTTAATAAACTGTTTGGAAAAAAAAAAAAAAAAAAAAAAAAAAAAAAAAAAAATTGCACTTACAGCGTTAAATCAACATAAAGCGATTTCTCTTCCTGAAGTTGGACGCCAACCATTCCTTTGCGTTCCAACCACTAACCGGAAGTGACGTGGTACGTGCGAGCAACGGCTTGACGCGTTTCGCTCCCCCAATCAGAGCGTTCTCAAAAGCTAAATTAGTATAAAAGGGAACAAACCAATCCATGTAGGTATCGATCATGTCACAAAGCACAGGGTCCGATTGACCATTTCATAGAATTGGTGCATGAGCAAAAACAGTTACATAGACAAAAAATTACAGTGTAATGGGACCCATACCCCTAAGTGGTATATGGCACAAAAATATAGAAAAGATGGGGTTCGCAGCCCAGTGGGAGGAGAAGGATCAACAACGACACAAAATTAACTAAAATATAATTTTATTATACATATTAAAACAGTGCATAGGAATGCTTACCCATGTCTAACATAACTAAAAACATCAAACAAATGGAACCACATTGTAGAAATACTTCCCAACAAGGGAGTGCTGATAACTGGTATCAGGAGGTGACATAAGGGTCTCAGGGGGAGCACGGTCTAAGGGTCCCCAGCAAGCCGACGCGCTTCACACAAGGCTTCCCCAGGGTCAGAGAGACCAGAACAGACCGATATTTCCAATGCGACTCAAGTGATGGCAGGCAAAGCAGAAAGCAAAGAGGTTGAAGAAAATAGTCCAAGATCAATGTTGGTATAATATTGTGTGAATGCCCAGGATAACCACAGTAATTCTGAAGCTTCAGTAGAAAAGCATATATGTGTACGTATTCATATCCATATTCAGGGCCTAAATGGTTACTTCATATATTTTAATAATGGCATGCATATGTAGCAGACCCCCAGAACCCCCTAGGGCCTAGTGATGACCCTCAGAGGCAGAGAGGGCCTACATACCTCCTGTGGGTGTGGATTGTCAGGCATGGTAGGTAGTGATGCAGGTAAAAGAAACGAAGGGCGCCAGTCACTTTTATGCTGAAGTAACAAAAGAGTTTATTTCTTCTCAACAGGACAAGAATAAACTGAGGGAGAGAGGGGTAGGGCTCAGGACACCCTTAGTGGACAGTCAATTAGGCAGACTCCGATTACAAAATGACAGGTACTCAGACCGCGGTACAGGATAACAGACCTTGAGATTCATTCAGTATCAATAAAGCTTCAGTTTGATCTGGGAGGCAACTCCTCTCCACCAGATTTAATCTCTTTTGTGGTCTGTACAGGCTGGACAGCTGTCTTCCATATGAAACAGGCAGATTACTCACACAGGTTACTGGATGTTTGTGGATGTTCTTTTCCATGTGGGTCACTGGCTCTCCTCAGCAGAATCCCAGGCATGTGACTAGGCCCCAGGCTTCAGGCCTAGCCAGCAGCAGCACAATAGCACACACCCTCCCCTAAAGGGGTCCGGGCGGGAAGAGAGCGATTATTAGACCTCCCCTCAGTTAAATACTCTCTCCCAGAATGCCGCAGCCATTCTGCAATTGGCTGAGAGAGACATGGACATTAACAGTTTGTTTAACTGTAATTCTCACTCTAGCGTCAGAGGCAACAGTGCCACCTACTGACGGAAGGGAGAAACGCAGTTAAACCCGGATTAAGAGGAAGTCCAATTGACCACAGTATAAAAATACAGCCAAGCTAGTTACTGCCCAGCAAACTAAATTTAATAGCAACCTTGCATTAAGACAAGGGTGCTACACGTATGTGGGATCATCCCAGCAAACAGGATGTGTCAGAATATCCTGTGTGCTATAGGCTGCAAATAGCATATATCAAAGGCAGGTAGCACTTGCAATATGTAAAAAAAATCAAAAAAGGTCCATACAGACGCCAGACAGCAATGGGCCTGCAGCGTGCCTGCCTAACAGTTACATAGTTACATAGTTAGTGAGGTTGAAAAAAGACATCAGTCCATCCAGTTCAACCCATAATGTGTGTGTGTGTTTGCTGCTAACCGTACATTTTATACCCCTTTATGTTGTGGTCTTTAAGGTGCCCATCTAATAGTTTTTTGAAACTATTGATGCTACCTGCTGATACCACTGCTTGTGGAAGAGAATTCCACATCCTTACCGCTCTGACAGTAAAGAACCCCTTACGTAGTTTAAGGTTAAACCGCTTTTCTTTTTTTAGTGAGTGGCCTTGTGTCTTATTGTATTCCCTTTCTCTGAAAAGTTTGTTCCTTATGCTATGGTCACCAGTACAGTATTTTTACATTGATATCATATCCCCTCTCAAGCTTCTCTTCTCCAGAGAGAATGAGTTCAATGCTTGTAATCTTTCCTCATTGCTGATATCCTCCATTCCCCTAATTATCTTTGTTGCCCTTCTCTGTACTCTTTCCAATTTTAGCACATCCTTTTTATTGCCTAACTAATATTAAAATAGATGAGAGATAACAATGATGTGTTACCCAAGGCCCTTCTATGTGTCATTGGATCCAGCAGGAAATATACACACGTTGGACCCAGATAAGTATATGAAAAAGAATCTTAAGTATTGTGAAGGTTTTAGGTTGTTCCTTGCATTTTAAGGTTTAATAAAGTATATGGTGTTACATCTATATGGCTTTCTTCCTGATTTATCTCAACGAGCATGCAAGTTTGCCAGAGCTTATGTTTTGGAAGACCAACATTAACCACAAGTGCTCAGACAAGTGTTAACCACTTTCCCACTAGCCACTGTGCTGCTACTGCGGCACAGTGGCTCGTTATCGTCTAGCGACGTAGACCTACGTCGCTAGACTCCTCCCCTGTAGGCGGCGCTCCCGCTGTTTTCATTCACAGCGGGAGTCGGGCCAGGGGAGGAGTGGCGGCGATCGCCGCTGCTCTGCCCCGATCGTCGGGGAATCCAGTTTGGAGATCCGCCCGCCTGTGTAAACAGAGCGGGCGGATCTCCTAAGTGACAGGGAGTGACAGATCGGAGTGTTCAGCATAGCTGAACATGCGATCTGTCCCTGGCTCACACAGTCACCTCCCCCCACACACGTCAGTAAGCACCAGGCATACATTAACCCCTCCCTCTCCAATAAAATTAACCCCTTCCTTGCCAGTGTCATTTTTACAGTAACAGTGCATATTTATAGCACTGATTACTGCAGTAATGTCACTGGTACCCCCAAAAGTGTCAAAAATGTCAGTCAAGGGTCCGATCTGTCCGCCGCAATGTCGCAGTCCCGCAAAAAAAATCGCAGATCGCCGCCATTACTCGTTAAAAAAAAAAAACACCAAAAATGACAAAAATCTTTCCCTTAGTTAGTAAACGCAATAACTTTTGCGCAAACCAATCAAAATACGCTTACTGCGATTTTTTTTTACCAAACATGGGTAGCAGAAAACAAATTGGCCAAAAATTTTAAAAAAAATTGGTTTTTACATCTTTTTTGGGGGGAATTTCATATAAAAAAATGTTAAAAATATTGTTATTTTTTCAAAATAAACGCTATTTTTTTGTTTATAGCGCAAAAAGTAAAAATCGCACAGGTGATCAAACACCACCAAAAGAAAGCTCTGTTTGTGGGAAAAAAAGGACGTAAATTTCGTTTGGGTATGGCGTCGCATGACCGCTCAATTGTCAGTTAAAGTCGCACAGCGCCGAATCGCAAAAAGTGGCCCAGACGTAAGACAGCAAAATGCTCTAGTGGTAAAGTGGTTAAATCAAAGATTGTTGTTGGCACACTAAGGTACAGAGATCTACAATTTAAAACAATCAACAACTTTTTGTTTTTTTCTCACTAAAAAATATCTATGAAAACATTGATTCATTGAAAGGCTACTAATATCTGTCACAAGGGATGTCTATGTCCATGTTATCATAGATTCAATATTTATTTATTTACCAATAACATATCCAAAATAAATATATTGCATAATTCTTTAGAATTGCATCAACTCACTACACATTTCATGAATAACGTTCACTTCTTCAGGAGACTGAGAATGTATGGCAGGTCTCTAAAACACAATAAACAAAGTTGGTATAACATATTTGATATGTGAGTATACATCTCCATGTTCATGTACAGTACATATTTATTAGGACTTTTGTTTACATAGAGAGGCAGCCCCAGCCTTACAAATCACGAGTGCTATTAGACCAAATGATTCACCTAACTGGTGAGCACTCTGTGGTGAGTGTGCTCTCTTTGAGATAGCTGTGGTGAGGGATCTGAACATTACCTGTGGAAGGAATAATTGAACCAACACATTGTATTTAAGCCTTAGATTTATTTACAATTTTGAACATTAGTGCTTTGATCTTTTCATTTCATGAACCTTTTTCACCTTTGTAAATTTTCCCAATGTGTGGAGGGGTGATGAATTATCTTGTATATCTGGATTTTCACAAACTCATTTGCCTATTTGCACATTATAGCAATTAGATTCTATTTGTAGTAATTTTAGTCATATTTTGTATAATTGCCTCTTTTTTTATTATATTTATAGTTATATTTATATTGGTTGGTTATTTTTATATTTGAGTTGATACCTACATAGCCAGAGTATTTTTTAAATATATCTTTACTGTTTATTCTTAGGATAAGATTCATTATTGCCATCTAGTGGTGATCAATAGCAGTGCAAAAGTACACAACTCCTATTTTCTCTGTTGCTGTCATTCTACAAATTGTCCTGGTTCTTTAGTCTGAATTTTTTTATTCTTTGTAATTTATCCAATATTTCTATAGGTGTGCATATGATCATCTGTATCTTAAAAATCATAATGACTTTTATTTTTCATCGTTTTCCATGTCTTTAGCTTTGAATAACTATTGTTTAATTCATTACAGGCATCCAAATGTTTTTAATTCCTTATAAGTTTTTTTTTTTCTAATGTTTTTGTCCTGGGTATTCTGAGGTAGTTTTAGAGTAATATAGAGTTATTTACTCTAAGAGTTAATCAACTCCATATGGGTGTGTACATAGCACGGTCTGAATACATTAATGCCAACCACAAAGTGACCAAATTTCAGGGTGTTTTTAAGGGTTGGATGATGTTCAGCAGTGGATGGTATAGGAAGGGATGGAGAGCGTATGAGTCCTGCTTCTTGAAACATGCAGGTACTTTATTTTCCTGCTGTTACCATATATCATCTTGGCCACAACATGCTTCTTCCAAATTTGTATGTCAGTGCAATGGCTTTTGTTAAATTCTTTCTAAATAAACAAACTCAAGGTTAGTGTGTGTCAGTAAATGTAATATATATATACAGTGAGTATAGAAAAGAATCCCCACTCTTAAAATAATCATATTTTGTTGCTTAGCAGCCTGAAATGGAGACAGACACAGTTTTTGTTTTATCCAGCTGTATTTACTCATTGCAACATATAACGCCCAAGTGAATGTCCTTGCATGACCTAGTCAGAGCGCAGACTTAAACTCCATTGAAAATCTTTGGAATTACCTAAAAACTGCCGTCAGAAACGATTGTAAACAAAAATTTAACTGAACTTGAGCAGTTCTGTAAAGAAGAGTGGGCAAATATAGCAAAGTCTAGATGTGCAAAGTTAGTCGAGACATATTTCAACATACTAAAGTCTGTAATTAAAGCAAAAGAGGGTTCAGCAAAATACTGACACAAGGGGTTGACTCTTTTTTCAACTATATATATATATATATATATATATATATATATATATATTATAGTATAGTATATATGTGTCCACTAAAGTATATACAGTATCATACAAATTATATTATAGTCAAGCCTATCTTAGTATGATATTATAGTCAAGCCTATCTTAGTATACTAAATGCTTATTGGTTGATATGATAATCAAACTTTATTCATTATTTATCATTGATCTTTGCAAGGGTTTATTCACTAATCATGAATGGTTTAATAGTTACATAGTTATATAGTTTTTCAATTTGATGGATGTCCAAAAAATTTCTGTCCTAAATTTCTGAAGGCAAAACAAAATCCCCTTTGCAAACTGTAGCCAATTTATTCTATACAGGAACAAAGGAAATTTATTTCTGATCCCATAATGGCTGTTGGATTAATCCCCTGGACTAAAATATTTCTCTTACCCTTAGATATTATTAGTGTAAAGATAAGTATTTGGTCCATTTTTAAATTACAAGGTCAGTCCTTGATGAAAAGGTACATACAGATGAATTAATCTGGATTAACCAGTTAATAACCTCCATTGGCTTCCAATACCACCTCTATCCTGACAATACCCAGATCCATCTCTCAACTCCTCAATGTATCCCCTCAATCTCCTCACGTATCACAAACTTACTGAGCAACATATCAGTATGGATGTCACACCACTGCCTCAGATGCAATATTTCTAAAACTAAGCTTATAATATTTCCTCTGCCCGGATTCCCTCTCCATGACTTTACTATTGAGATCAGCAGCAAAACCATTGCTCCCTTCACACACGCCAAGGTGTTGGATGTAATCCTGTACCCTGACCTTTCTTTCGGCCCCCACATCCAATCACTGGCTAAATCTTGCCGTGTTAACCTCCACATCATTTCCAGAATTCTCTCCTTCATGACTGAAGACACAACAAAACAACTTATTCACTCATTGATTATTTCCCACCTTGACTACTGCAACTCACTCCTCACTGGCCTACCTTAACACATGCTATCCCTCTTCAGTCTATAAAGAATGCTGCTGCTAGACTCATACACCTTACCAACTGATCTGGGACTGCTGCCCCTCTCTGCCAATCCCTTCACTGGCTTCCCCTACCCCATCGTAAAAAAAATCAAAATACTAATTAAAACATACAAGGCCATCCACACATCACCCCCAGCCACATCACCAACCTCATCTGCAAATATCACCCAAATCATCCTCTCTGCTCCACTCAAGATCTCCTGCTCTCTACCTCCCTTGTTACCTCTTCCCATACTTGCCTCCAGGACTTCTCCAGAGCCTCTCCCATCCTCTGGAACTCCCAGCCCCTGTATGTCCAGTCAGCCTCCAACCTGTCCACCTTTAGACGATCATTGAAAACTCACTTGTTTAGGGAAGCCTACCCAACCTCCACCTGTACCCGAGTCACCTCTATCAGATCATCCCTGCAGCTATTACTTTTTGTACCACCTCCCCCTTCCTTTAGACTGTAAGCTCCATAAGCAGGGCCCTCCTATTCCTTCTGTATTAATCTGTATTGTAATTGTATTGTCCCCCCTCTACATTGTAAAGGGCTGCACAAACTGTTGGCACTATATAAATCCTATATAATAATAATAATAAGACATACTTCTTCCTGCCTTTATTCCATTTCATATGAATTGATAGAATGCCCATACAAGTGCATATTTTTGCATAAAATGCTGTTTAGTGCTGACAATGTTCCCTGTTTCCTTTTTTTTTTTGTTTCCTAAACTCTGAATCTTACTTTTGAATTTGGGTAAAAAGCATTGTGCCACTATGTATATATGCAAAGTCTTGGGGACATAGCTATGTGCCAGAGTTAAAGTATTTTAACTGCTTTCCTAGTAAAAACTGACCACACTACGCACACCATGGTCAGTTCTCTAGCTATGCTGGGAACTCAGTGTACTCTCCTCTAATGTTCAGGCTCGTCCTGACATGCCTCCCCTATACAGCCATTCACTGGGAAGCTCAGTGTACAGTTGCTTCTCCTCCTCCCAGCTCTTGTGCAGTTGATAACAGAGGGAATGTGATCACTTATATAAAAGAGAAAAAGGTATATATAATGTTTTTTCATGTTTATACACAAATGTTTTTCTTTTCATTTCTATTTTAAACTGAATTGGTTGTTTTACAAGGTGATTGTTTACAGTCACTTTAAAGTGGTTGTAAACCCCATTCATGAATTCTGACCTGGGCACATATATATATATATATATATATATATATATATATATATATATATATATATGTAGTGTTTACTTATCTCTCTCCAAAGCTCTAAGTAATGTGCCATTCTGCTTTTCCATTCCTCTGTTATCAGCAGAGTTACTTCTGACAAGTTCTCCGACACAAGATAAAGGCAGCTGGAAATTTGTGTTGGGGAGTGAACTTAGAGATAGATAAGCAGATAGCTTGTCTATTCAGACTGCAGCTCTGCAAGTTTCTTTATTCCTCTGCCTATGTGGAGGGGGGGGGGTGGGCTGTCTATCCTCCAATCAGCTCACACACAGTGTATGCCCACACTCCACACCCACTGCTGAATGAGGAAGACAGATTTGTAACACAATGTGTACTTTTTAAAGAATGTAGAAAGGTAAAGCCTAGTGATCGACCGATATCGGTTTTTCGTTGCCGATGCCAATACCGTTATTTTAGCCAATGCATATAGGTATCGGCCAATATGCGCCGATATTTTCGTACATTTAAAAACATTTTTTTTTTCTTGACAGGTACTCTGGTGGAGGGATCTGGGGGTATAAAATACCCCAAACCTCTCCTCTGCACTTAAAAGCATTTAAAACGCCAAGTGTGGCTGTTTTGAATGCTGTCATTTTTTTTAATCTGGCGCCAGTACCCGGAAGTGATGTCATGACATCACTTCCGGGTTTTTGCATGGAGACCCGATCAGAGCCGAATGCAGCTTTTATCGGGTCTTCGGCGGCCATGCAGGCTTGTTGCATGGGTCTCCCATTGGGACGGGAGACCCGGGCGAGTCGCAGAAGGCAGCGGGAGGGGGGGACGTCCCCTCCTGCTCCTTGTAATGGCAGCCGAACAGCTTCTCAGCCGCATCGGTTGTCATTACAAGACAGCCGACTCTTGGCTATGGACACTGGTACCGGGGTGATCCCTCTAGCTGCAGGCATCACTCCGGTACAAGCACTTTCCCGAAATATCGGCAATATCGGTAACCTCCGGGGCCAAATCTGATATATAGAGGAAAGTGCATAACGGTCCTCGATATATCGGCTTTGCCGATAATCGGTCAATCCCTAGTAAAGCCTGCAGATTTACATGTAAAACCTATGTAGGGATATTTGTTTCATTTCTGTGTATCTTCTGGGACTATTCACTTCACTGGTTATAGAGGAGGGTTTGCATCTACTTTAAGTCAAAGATTATTTAATCTGAATAAAAGATGGGAATCTGTAGTCTGAGTCTTCAATTAATAAATAAATAACTGTAACTACAATGTCCTGAGGTGTGCCAAAGTCGTGCTGGTAAGTATACCTAAACGAGGACATACTCTAGGTATACTGGTGTCTGAAATAGAAAAAAGGGTGGGATACGGGTGGGAGAGAAGCAGAAGGAAACACTTAAACATGTGCCTGCCAGAGGAGGAGGAATATATACCCCCCAGACTCCTCCTACAAATACAGGCTGGCCAACAATGGCCCGCCTTCCAACTTGTAGTCTGAGTCTTCAATGATTAATGCAATAACTGTAACTACCACGACCTGAGGTGTGCCAAAGTCGTGCTGGTCAGTATACCTAAAAGAGGGCAAAAAACACCAGAGTAGGTATGAGGGAAAATGCTTAGTGACAGGATAACATGAACACTTTAATTACCGTATTTATCGGCGTATAACACGCACTTTTTCCTCCTAAAAATGGATGAAAAAGCAGCAGTGCGTGTTATACGCCGATATTAAAAAAAAAGTGCCAGGAAACATCGCCGAGAGCAGAAGGGACGGGCCGGGCCAAGGAGAAGGAACGACGAGCTGTCATTAGAGCAGAAGGGGGCGGGCCGGGCCGAGGAGAAGGAAGGACTAGCTGTCATTAGAGCAGAAGGGGGCAGGCCGGGCCGAGGAGAAGGGAGAACGAGCGAGCGCAGTCATCGGAATGATCCGATGACTGCGCTCGCTCGTTCTCCCTTCTCCTCGTCCCGCCCCCTTCTGCTCTTATGACAGCTCGTCCTTCCTTCTCCTCGGCCCCGCCCGCCCCTTCTGCTCTCGGCGCTGCTTCCCGCTCTTTTTTAAAACATATTCGGACAGTTCCAATGGCGCTTGCGAGGCTGCATATTTAGACACTGCGCTTGCGAGGCTGCATATATTGATGCTGCATATATGGACACTACTGATGGGCTGCATATATGGACACTGCATATATGGACACTGCTGGTGAGGTTGCATATATGGACACTGCTGGTGAGGCTGCATATATGGACACTGCTGGTGAGGCTGCATATATGGACACTGCTGATGGGCTGCATATATGGACACTGCTGATGGGCTGCATATATTGAGGTTGCATATATGGACACTGCTGGTGAGGCTGCATATATGGACACTGCTGATGAAGATGCATTGCTGGACACTGCTGATGAGGATGCATTCATGGGCACTGGTGAGATGTCATTTGATTTAAAAAAAAAATGTTCTGAGTTCAAAGCTGTTTATTTTAAATTTAAGCTTTTTTTCCTGAAATTTCCTATATACCCCCCAGACTCCTCCTGCAAATACAGGCTGGCCAACAATGGCCCGCCTTCAAACATATAGAGGAAAGTGCCGATAATCGATTTGTTTCATTTCTGTGTATCTTCTGGGACTATTCACTTCACTGGGTATAGAAGAGAGTTTGCATCTACTTTAAGTCAAAGATCATTTAATCTGAATAAAAGATAGGAATCTGGGTCCCACAATATCATATTCTACATAACAACATTTAAATACACATCCTGCACATGATAAAAACATGAACATAAGGGTTTCTCTAATAGACAATTGTTATATAATGTTAGTTTCAGTGCAATAAGGAAGGAAAACACATATACAAGTTCTATTGGTCCTGTTTTGTGTTTTACCTCTGCTACCACTGTTGGTCCATTTTGTATTGGGAAGAGGATTGGGAATAAGTGGAAGACAGTTTGGCTTGATGCAGAAAGTGTATGTTCATATGTTTAGGAATGCACAGGAAAACACTTAGGTAATATGAGTACTGCACATCTTTATTCAGATTGACTTTTCAGGATGTTCTAATAAAAAAAAGGCTGCAGTGTAATTTAGCACTAAGGAAAAAAAAAAAACACCCAACCAGGTCACATATTCTAAAGGAAAAAAAAAAAGATAAAACGAGTAGGGAACTTGGAGGAGTCATTAATTCCTGAAGCTGCTGATGTAGGTCATTGACAGCCTCCTGATCACTGAGGTGAGACAACCTAGTTTGACAGCACAAAAATATCACTTGGTACTGCAGGCTGATAGAGATTGTGATGGTGCATTGGGCTGAGGTGTCGAGCTGTGTGCTAGGTGAGGCGTGATAGCACTTCTGATTTCTTCAGCAACATAAGGTCATTAGGATGCAGAGACTGTTATTATACTTGCTTATTTTTTTTCTCTTCTCTATAATGGAGCTGTGTCTCTTCCGATGCAGTGCTTGAAAAGGTATAGACAGGGCAGGATTTCAGAGTGCACAGATTGCACTTGAAGCCGGGAAGCAAATTTACATAGATGCATTATCTTGAAAATGTGTTTGTCATAAACTTGTTCCTTAGGAGACACTTGATCAGCTACGTGCAGGCTGCTATATATCAGCACTCCAATAAAAAGCATGTGCGCATAACACTGGCTTATTGCATTTTCTAAAAGCATCCAGAGCGTGGTAAACATTTCAGAGCTTTGAAACCTATTGGCAACACTTTTATTCTGCAGAGAGAACAAAATATATTCTGTGCAGTCAAATATAAAGTTAGTCTGTTTTATTTTCAGTAGTACTGTGTATGCAATCCTGTTTATCTTATTTCAATGTGCAAAAGAGAAATTGTACATAACAGGTCATCGGGTGAAAAGAAATAACTTTTTTTTTTTTTTTGCTGGGGACAATATTAAAATACTTTCCTAGTCTAATGGGATTCAGAATAACCATGAGGATATAAAGAGCCTGACCGTATGCTGTACCATGCATACATCCTTTACAGTATAAGCCATTTATGCAATGATCTCTACAGCACACTGCACTACAATACTTGCTGAAAAGAGCACGAGCGACCTTTTGTGATCACTACTATTACTTCTCCTCCCTGTTTTTACTTTTACTGAAAAAAAAGTAACAAGCTATTTCTTTGTTCTTTTTCCTAGAGACAATGCAGAATAATTTGAATACGGAATGCAGACCTCAAAGTCTACAGACCCAAAAGGTTGGCCTGAATGTGTGCAAAGGTTGCCAAGGGACCTTCCCCACTTCGTGGCCTAAAGCCCCTACCTATCATTAAAAGCTGGACACTTTTGATCATGTCTGGATCTGGAGCAGTAAAGATAGATGACAGAAGAAGACAGAGAAAGCTACAGAAGCTATGATCAGAGTCCAGAGAAATAATGCCAGGATTATATAAATAGCACACGCACAAAAACTTTGGAGGCAGACTTAACCCACTACCAGGGATAGAGGAGAGAGTTAATGGTCTTTGTGAGCATTTATGTGTAAAAAAAAAAAATCTAGCCAAGTCAGGGACTTTCACAAATTCTTAACAATCTGTAAATTTGCTTTAAAACAAGCCCTCACTGACCTTTGCAGCTGCAACTGCTGTGGAGCAATTCATTCTCAAATTAACTGGAGAAACAATAAGTGAGGTCTCATTACTCCTTTCTCTCTCATTTATTGTGCATTGTTCTATATTTACTTTAGTAATTAAATGGCTGGAAGATTGCTGAATCACCTCTAAACTGGTAAGCAGAATGAACTTGATGAAATTAAATTGAAATTACTTTATCGTGTAAGTTTGAGCATCAATTACCCCACAGTGCCTCCAACTATAAAGGTCAGTGATGGCACTATTCTGTTTAACTGTCCATCCCAAGGGATTTATTTACTAAAACTGGAGAATGCAAAATCAGGCTTACTTCTGCATACAAACCAATAAGCTTCAAGGTTATATTTACAAAGCCTAACTGAACAAGCTGAGGTTAGAAGCTGATTGGTAGTTTTGGGAGAATGGTTCAGCCTAAGCATGAGTTCGGGCCATTCGCCCCGTTCAGGGAACACCAGAATTTGCAGAGTGTTTGGCGGGTGTTCCCCCCACCAAACGTCCTGCAATGCACTGCTTTGCCCAATCAGGATGCAGTGAAAGCTGGTTGTTAATGTGGTTGTAAACCTTCTCCTATACCCAATGAAGTGAATAGCCACACACAGAGATAAGACAAATCTCCCTACATAAGTTTTACATGTATATCTGCAGTTTATTCCTTTTCACATTCTCATGAAGGTGCACATCCTGTTACAAATCTTACTTCCTCATTGGGCAGTAGGTGTGGAGTCTGGGCATACACTGTGTGTGAGCTGATTGGAGGAAAGGCACACAACCCCCCCAACATAGGCAGAGGAATCAAGAAACTTGCAGAGCTGCAGTCTAAATACACAAGCTCTCTGCCTATCTATCTCCAAGTTCCCTCCTTGACACAAATTTCCAGCTGCTTTTATCTCGTGAGTTGGAGAACTTGTCAGAAGTTATCATGCTGATAACAGGGGAACAGAGCAGAAGA
Organism: Pelophylax lessonae; assembly: GCF_965119305.1. NCBI lineage: Eukaryota > Metazoa > Chordata > Amphibia > Anura > Ranidae > Pelophylax > Pelophylax lessonae. Next base: position 182,168,371 of record NC_138772.1, on the reverse strand, counting down.
AAGACCACGGCGTCCTTAACCACTTTCAGACCGGAGGTATTGGCTGCTCAATGACCAGGCCCTATTTTGTGATTCGGCACTGCGTGACTTTAACGGACAATTGCACGGTCGCGCGACGCTGTACCCAAACAAAATTGATGTCCTTTTTTCCCCAAAAATAGAGCTTTCTTTTGGTGGTATTTGATCACCTGTGCAATTTTTATTTTTTGCGCTGTAAACAAAAAAGAGCGTATTTTGATTGGTTTGCGCAAAAGTTATTGCGTTTACTAACTACGGCAAAGATTATGTAATTTCTATTGTTTTTTTTTTACTAGTAATAGCGGCGATCTGCGATTTTTTGTGGGACTGCGACATTGCAGCCGACAGATCCCCAACTGACATTTTTGACACTTTTGGGAGTACCAGGGACATTACTACAGTAATCAGTGCTAACAATATGCACTGTTACTGTAAAAATGACACTGACAGGGAAGGGGTTAACCCTGGTAGTGATGAAGGGGTTAAACGTGACCCTAGGGGCATGATTCTAACTGTGGTGGGGGGCGTGGCTTGTGAAGTAATCACAGAGACATGTGATCCTATATAGCAGGATCACATGACATCTGTGATCACTTCAGGGAGAAGTTTAGACGGCTGTGTTTACATCAGCCGTCCGTCCTTCTCTGTCAGTGGCGGGAGATCGTGGGTGGCGGGCGGCCATCAGAGCTGCCTAACACCCACACTGACTCCCCCGCTGACGCGTACATGTATGGCGCTTTGCCTGTACGAGCCAGACTGCCGCAGCACATCTGCGGCGGCTGGTCGCAAAGTGGTTAACAACCGATGAGTCATCAGCTACCAATGGGCTTCCCCGCTGACAGCCGAATACAAAAAAAAAAAAAAACACATTTGACGGTAAAAATAGTAAAAAAAAAAAAAATGGGTGGGGTTTCCCCCTAAAAAATAGGCACTTTTGATTTCTCATGCTCAGCTCCTATAGACATCAATAAAGTTTGTGGTTCAGGGCAGAACTTTTCCCTTGTTTGGGAGTTCTGCTGCAAACCAAGCAGGGGGGTGTTTGGCCCATCCCTTCTGATTGGTTTCTATGCAGAAATGAGTCTGACTTTGCACTCTACAGCTTTAGTAAATCACCTCCCAAGTGTCAAATAACACTCTGACCTAGAAAAACAAAAAGTTTAGCCATCACCATTACCCTTAATACCAGTGACTGCTTTCTACCCACTATCAATATGCCAGCCAAGGGTATACTTTTGGATTGGATTTCTCCTATTACCCCAGACAAACTGATAGACATACATTTTGACAATTCAATGAAAAATACGGAAAGGTCCTTATTATTCTGAAAGGATGGAATAAAGTCACAAACATCTGGATTGTAATGGGTTTGCTTTCATTATCAGCTCCTAGGCCTTCAACCAACACTGATTAAAGTTGTCATTTCTTACAGTGTTTGTAATGCTATGCTGTAAATGCTTTTGCATTGCACTGGAGTACAAACCAGCCTTAAAAAATGGAGTTTTAATGCAGTATAAATAAGTGTATTGATAACCCCTCTTCTCATCCCCTGCAATTTTAGAAATATGCAACAATAATAGCATCCTCTTAGAGAACAAAATCTCTGTCCATTTCAGCATCTAGTTATGGATTTTATTTTTTCAGCTGTGTTACCAGAGATGAATCACAGTCTAAAATGTAATTCCTTTAATCTCCAGGAAAAGGTACTGTGTGTAGTAAGAGATCTGTTTATTTATGAGAAGTGGTCAAAGTGTGATGTTATTACAAGGTAGGCCTTTTATCTGCAAGCTATGCATTTCATTTACAGTGTTTTCTTTTATTTTTATAAAATGCAATCAATAAATACAAACTTTGGCTGCTATTTGATCTGATTTGTTTTTAAGGACAACTATCCTTTAAATTTGTTGGGGTCACAAAGCAGTGCTGAAATGATAGAATAACGAGACTTAATATACAACTTTGTCCAATAAAACTCTATTGGTAAAGGTGCAAGCAGTCTTGAGCATCCAAACGCTAGTGTGGAGTTAAAGTGGTTGTAAACCCTTACCCAGTGAAGTGACTGGCCTCAGGTGATACATAGAGATAAAACAAATCCTCCTACATAAGTTGTACCTGTTTGTCTACAGTCATCTCTTCTCTACATCCAGTGATGATTTTACTGCTTGTCTGAGACTTCATAAAAAAAGAGGGCGGAGAACTAAGGTAACACTCTTCAGAGCTCAGTGAGGAGAGTTCTGAAAGCTGATTGGAGGGAAGAGACACCCCCCCCCCCCCCTCCACGCAGCACACAGGAACAGAGATGAGGCTGTCAATCTGCTGAAGGTCCCTCCCCGTCACTATTTTTCTCTTGTTTAGAAGAATGAAGGTATGGTTTATCAATAGGTTAGGCCCACATCCAAGAACTTTCACAAAATAAGACCCCCCTGAGTGGGACTTTACTGGCCTAACTAATGTTATACAATCATCATAAGGAAGTAAAATGTCAACAAGGTATATCAAATATCATACAAATTCTATTAAACAATTTGGTTAAAAAGAAACAACAATGGTGGCTAGTGTACATACCAGTCAACATCATGAAAAGAACAAAAGTGTATACAGATCTGTATATTCCCTGGACTACCGTGATGAGATCACCAGGGTAGAATGAGCAAGGAAAACACCGGACGCAAGTTCATTCTTTCCACAGGGGTGTATATTTTTATATAATAGATCACTTAGGTTGACTGCGGTTAGAACTTGCATACAATAGTCACAAAATATTAAAAACATTCAGTGATGTCCATCACATTAGCCTAGGAATAGATGTATTTTCAATGTTGATGGAACCCAAGTGAGGTCCAGCGAGACCTGCCAGTTGACACCTCAAGAGAGGGGAAAGCACTGAAAGCAAAACCACAATCAGGTCTGCAGGAGATTGAAAATACAATCCACCCGGTGGAGGGACATAAACGTCCTCTCTCCTGGATCCGGATCTCTTGGTGTCAGGAAAACTTGTCAGAAGTGACTCATACTGACAGCAGAGGAAAAAAGCAGCAGACAGAAATTACACCTAGTGCTCCTAATTGAGACAAGTACACACTATAGAGGGATATGCTTTGTTCATATTTCATGTCTGAGGTTTACAACCGCTTTAAGAGCAATGCTCTGGCTGCCTGGTGTAACGCGCTTGGTGTTCACTAGGTGACACAATCACAAATATTATTTTAATCAGTTCACTGCCAGAGCCCTTTTTTGGCATTTTCTGCTTACATGTTAATCCCCAATTATTGGATATTTTCAGAAAGCAGGCACCATGGAAAATAAAGTGGTGGTTTTTCCAATGTTTATGTCACACGATCAGGGCTCCTGTTAGAAATTGCGGGGCCCGGTACAGACTACCTGGCAGGAGCCCCCCAAAGAAAATATTAAAGATATATTTAGCTAAAATTACAACAAAATCACTATTAGCAGACACAAATATAACATAACTTGCATAATTCCTGCTAAATCTAAAAAAAAAACTATGTTAAATAAAAAAGAAGATGAGATGAGAAAAATATACAGGCTGGGCAGTTGGAGCTCAGTGATCAGAGAGACAGAGAGAGAGAGAAACAAAGTTACAATTTACAAATAATCTCCTGAGCAGAGATAAGTGCTGGGAGGGGGGCCCACACAAGGGAGGGGGATTAGTGAGGGACAACTTTCTCAACAGATAAAAGCTCATAGCAGGGAGAGGGACAGATCAGATTCAGGTGCTGGAGCAAGATTTATGTATTTGTTGTCCATCACTAATCCCCCTCTCTGTGTGGGCCCCCCTGTGTGCTTGGGCCCCCTACAAGAGGGCTGGTGGTCCCCCCCTATCAGCGGCCCTGCACACGATATTAGTGCAAGGTTTTTCAAATGCAAATTTTCTGTAAAAATACACTTATGTTGATTTTGGTGCACAGAGGCGCAATATATCATCCAGTTATTTGGTAAACTATAAAAGAGGAGGTTGTGCTGAGCAAATAGTAATCCAGCATGTCAAGCCTTGAAATTGTGTTCTTTCTGGTACCAGTAGAACAGGAATTACGTTCCCAAAAAAACCAACAGTCAGCTTGACAAGTACACACACATTCCTGGCAGCTGCCGCCATGAGGGGTGTATAAGCGCCTGCTGTCACTGATGTAAGCCATATGATGGTGGCAATGAAAGATTTGAAGGATATATATTGTCAATAGTATTATGACGTCTGCCTTTAAATGCACATGAACTTTAATGGCATCCCAGTCTTAGTCCGTAGGGCTCAATATTGAGTTGGCCCTACCTTTGCAGTTTTAACAGCTTCAACTCTGCTGGGAAGGCTGTCCACAAGGTTTAGGAATGTGTCCATGTTTGACCGTTCTTTCAGAAGCGCATTTGTGAGGTCGGGCACTGCTGTTGGAGAGAAGGCGTGGCTCGCAGTCCCCATTCTAATTCATCCCAAAGTTGTTCTATCAGGTTGAGGTCAAGACTCTGTGTAGGCCAGTCAAGTTCCTCCACCCCAAACTCGCTCATCCATGTCTTTATGGACCTTGCTTTGAACACTGGTCCAAATAATTTTTTGGAGTGGGGATTATGGTGTGGGGTTGTTTTTCGGGGGTTGGGCTTGGCCCTTAATTCCAGTGAAGGGAACTCTTAAAGTGTAACTCCACTTTTGTTGAGAAAAAAACATTCCCCTCTGGGTGATCTCTGTACATTGCAGGGATTTTAACAAACTTTGTTGCAGATTCTTACCTTTTGTTATTCTGAAGAAATCATTGTTTGTTCCCCTGTGCCTCTGTGCTGAGTGGGTCAAATGGGAGAGGTTTCATAATTATCTGTCAGCTGTGGCAGTTGCAGGGCACTATAGTGGAAAGATGCTGGGCCTGCATCCCTTTAGACTTGTTACTATTGGAAGTATCTCACCATAAATGACATTTTTGTTGCAGGGGATGCATGAAATCTGACTCGTATTTTAGGCAGACTTCTGGGAAAATTGGTGAGCCAATCCCACAAGCAGGAAATTATGTTTCTGGGGTGTGGTCAGTACACATTGTGTGTACAGAACAGCTCCAGGTAGCCATATTGCATTGCATTTTCAGAAAATTACAACAGCTGCAGATTGAAAAGGAAAGGAACATTTTAATAATATTCAATTACAATAAGATTTGTGTCACAATTGTATACGCTTTATTGTTTTTCTTTATTTGCTATTTTTTTTCCCACGAAAGTGGAGTTACCCTTTGGGTATGGCCCCTTTCTGTTCCAATATGACTGCGCACCAGTGCACAAAACAAGGTCCATAAAGACATGGATGAGCAAGTTTGGGGTGGAGGAACTTGACTGGCCTGCACAGAGTCCTGACCCCAACCTGATAGAACACCTTTGGGATGAATTAGAGTGGAGACTGCGAGCCAGGCCTTCTTGTCCAACATCAGGGCCTGACCTCACAAATGCGCTTCTGGAAGAACGGTCAAACATTCCCATAGACACACTCCTAAATCTTGTGGACAGCCTTCCCAGAAGAGTTGAACCTGTCAAAGCTGCAAAGAGTGGGCCAACTTAATATTGAACCCTACAAACGAAGACTGGGATGCCATCAAAGCTCATGTGTGTGTAAAGGCAGGTGTCCCAATACTTTTGTACTTTTGACAATGTAGTGTATATATATATATATATATATATATATATATATATATATATATATATATATATATATATATTTATATATAGAGAGGGGGAGAGAGAGGGGGGAGAGGGAGGGAGAGGGAGAGAGAGAGACTGGGATAGAGAGAGAGGGGAAGAGAGAGAGAGAGAGAGAGAGAGAGAAAAATTGACCTTTCTTCTATTTTGGGATGGAGCAAGGCTCTGTTGGAGAAACAGGCCAAAATATAACAAAGCTTCTGGGGGTTCTAGCATTTCCCTACTTAACCTAAAGAGCATTTTTATTTCTGTCTGTGTTGCTGATTAAGAGTTGGTTCCCGAAGATCAGATATAGTGTATGAAATAGATAGAGTACTCACAGATATTAAAACACAATTAGAAAAAGACAAAACAATATCTGTTAATAATACAAAACTGGGCCTGAAGTGTCATATGCAATTAATTTGATCAAGTGTTTGCAAAAATTGCAGTATGGAGAACCTAACCTCAACCCAGTAGACCACCTTTGGGATAAATTAGAGCGGAGACTGCGAGCCAGGCATTGTCCAACATCAAATAATCTTCTGGAAGAATGGTCAGACATTCCCATAGACACACTCCTAAACCTCGTGGACAGCCTTCCCAGAAGAGTTAAAGCTGTTATAGCTGTAAAGGGTGGGCCAACCTAATATTGAACCCTATAGACCAAGCCTGGGATGCAATACGTGAGGACACATCCACTGGGCGCACATCTTCCCCACTCAACATACCTTGCCTAACAGCACAGTCAACACTCTCCTCCTTTGAACTGGCTACTGATGAAGAAATTTTCTCAGATGCCCACCTAACCACCTGTTCCCTGGATCCTGTTTCCTCACAACTACTACGGACACCCTCTTATTCTATCCTATGCTCCATTACTCACATCTTCAATCTCTCCCTCTCTAGTGGCACCTTCCCCTCCCCTCTAAAACATGCACAGATCACTCCCATACTTAAAAAGCCCTCACTGGACCCCACCAACCTGAACAACCTAAGACCCATTTCACTGCTCCCATTCACTTCTAAACTTCTAGAACGCTTAGTCTACAATCGTCTCAGCTCCTACCTCAGTGAAAATAACCTTCTTGATCCCTTGCAGTCTGGCTTCTGCTCGCAGCACTCCACAGAAACTGCCCTACTTAAACTTACCAACGATTTACTAACTGCTAAAACCAATGGCCACTACTCCATACTCCTATTACTTGACCTCTCTGTGGCCTTGATACTGTTGCCCACCTGCTCCTTCTTAATAAACTCTGTTCCCTTTGGCCTCCAAGATTCTGCTCTATCTTGGTTTTCCTCCTACCTATCACAGCGCTCCTTCAGTGTTACCCACAACTCTACCTCCTCCTCCCCATTGCCCCTTCCTGTGGGGGTTCCCCAAGGCTCTGTTCTTGGACTCCTCCTCTTCTCTATCTACACCGCCTCCCTTGGTCACTTGATAACCGCCCACGGCTTCCAAAACCATCTATACGCTGATGACACTCAAATCTATCTGTCTACTCCTCACCTCACTCCTTCAGTCTCCTCTGGCATTGCTAACTTACTTACTGACATATCAACATAGATGTCACACCACTTCCTCAAACTAAATCTCTCTAAAACTGAGCTGGTAATAAAAATTAGTTATGCAACCATAAATTCCTCCCCTCAAGCCAGGGTACTAGGTGTAATCCTAGACTCTGACCTGTCCTTTCAGCCCCAAATCCAATCAATGTCAAAAGCTTGTAGACATCACCTCCGCAACATCTCTAAAATTCGCCTCGACTATTGCAACTTCCTTCTCATAGGCCTACCACTCCATAGGCTATCCCCTCTTCAGTCTATCATGAATGCTGCTGCCAGGCTTGTCCACCTTACCAAGCGCTCAGTGTCTGCCTCCCCTCTCTGCCAATCCCTACACTGGCTCCCGATTGCCCAGTGAATTAAATTCAAAATACTAACCACAACTTACAAAGCCATTCACAACTCTGCCCCGAGCTACATCACCAATCTTGTCTCCAAATATCACCCAAACCGTCCGCTCCTCTCAAGACCTCCTACTCTCAAGCTCCCTTGTCTCCTCCTCCTATGCTCATCTCCAGGATTTCTCCAGGGCCTCTCCCATCCTCTGGAATGCTCTACCTCAACCTGTACAGCTATCTCCTACTCTAGCTGCTTTCAGGCGATCCCTGAAAACTCATCTCTTCGGGGAAGCCTATCACTAATCTCCCATCAGATCATTCCCTACTGTTACAACCTCTTGTAACACCTGCCCCACCCCATTAGATTGTAAGCTCTTCTGAGCAGGGCCCTTCTAATCCTCTTGTATTTTATTGTATTGTAACTGTATTGTCTCCCTTTTATATTGTAAAGCACTGTGTAAACTGCTGGCGCTATATAAATCCTGAATAACAATAATAATAATTAAAGTTCATGTGTGTGTAAAGGTAGGCGTCTCAATACTTTTGGCAGTATAGTGTACCTATATGTTATTTTGCCTGTATGTGCCGACCTGCTGCAGTATAAGTACTGTGGCTGGTTAGCAAGCGGTTAACGCATTCTCTGCATTAAGGTAAAAAAATCTCCCACTAGTTGTATCACCCCCCCCCCCCACCTTCCTTCATACCAACCTGAGTCCTATCTCAATGTAGCGCAGTGCCCATTTTTTGGGCTTCTATGAATAGAGGAGATAAGCGGAAAGGGTGGGCAGCATTAACCTGCAGGGGCACATTTATATAAAAAAATTGTAAAGTTTACTACCACTTTAGGATAAAAAAAATCACTAAACTTCAGCTTTAAGTTATACTGCAAACATCAAGAGGAACATAGTTACCAAGTCCTGTAACTTTTATTCTCCCACATCTTAGCACATGTAAACTGATGAAGATAGTTTAAACAAAAAGATAAAAAGACAGCTAACCAACATAAACACCCTATTGTTATGTAAAGTGAAGATGGCTAGGGATTAGCCAATGGTTCAGTCGGAACCTAGGTTTGGACTGACCTTTGCCTGTTCGGGCATCTGGACAAACAGCTTTATTTATGCCCATTTGGCTCCCTGTTCAGCAGGAGATGAACAGTACACATAGAAGTGATATTTCTACCACTTCTATACATGACAGTTTCCTTCTGTTACTGGTTCCTAAAGAAGCGGTGGGTGCTTGCACCACCTCTAGGAACCACTGATGTCACTGAGAATCCCTTATGCAAAGGAGCAGGGATAGCAAGGACATCCCTCCCCAAATATGACCACTGACCAGGGTTCTAAGCACCCCATCCCCCATGTTCAGTCTAAAGTTCAGTTAAAGTCCATCATAGAGGTAACACCAGTTATAGCTGCATTTTAATACAGTTTTATTGTTCCCAGGAAACCCTTACGCCAAACCCACAAACAAAAATGTTTTTATTAAAGTATACCAGTCTTAGATGTGGTGGCTACATTGGTTTTCTGTATTCAATATTGTTTTATTATTTTCATTTGGTGATCATACTAGTAACAAGTGATCGACTGATTATCGGCAAAGCCGATATATCGAGGACCGATATGCACTTTCCCTGATATATCGGAATCGGCCACCAAGGTGACCGATATTGCAGATATTTCGGTAAAGTGATTGTACTGGAGTGATGCCTGCAGATAAAGGCATCACCCCGGTACCGGCGTCAATAGCCGACAGTCGGCTGTCTTGTAATGACAACTGATGCGGCTAAGAAGCTGCTCGGCTGTCTTTACAAAGAGCGGGAGGGGATGTCCCCCCCCCCCTCCCGCTGCCTTCCACTGCTCGCCCGGGTCTCCCATCCCACCTGGAGACCCGGGCAATCAGCCTGCACGGCCGCCGAAGACCCAATCAAAGCCGCATTCAGCTCTGACCGGGTCTCCATGTAAAAACCCAGAAGTGATATCATGACATCACTTCCGGGTACTAGGCACCAGATTAAAAAAAATTACAGCATTCAAAACAGCCAAACTTGGCGTTTTGAATGCTTTTAAGTGCAGAAGAGGGGTTTGGGGTATTTTAGATCCCCAGGTTCCTCAACAAGAGTACCTGTCAAGTGATTAAAAAAAAAAAAAAAATTTAAATGTTCGAAAATATCGGCCAATATCGGCCAATATCGGCCGATACTGATATGCAATGGCCAAAATATTGGTATCGGCAATGAAAAACTAATATCGGTCAATCACTACTAGTAATACACGGATCACTCTGGTGATCATACTAGTAACATCCCTGCCTTAGGGTGAACAACCCTCCCTGCCCTCCCTCTAAAAAAATGGCAAACTAAATGGACCATTTGGCTTTTTTCTGTTGTCTCTTTTCCATGTATCTATGTTGACCCTAGCAATCATTTGGGTTGTTTTCATTTTCTAGCCTGCACTAGTTAATAAAATGTTATCCAGAATATTGCTGTCATTGGCATAACAATCACATTACTTTAGGATTCTTCTGATAATTAAAACTCAAAGGAATTTTGTGAATCTAATATCTACATTTTTTAGAATTATGTAAGTAAATTGCATAGAGTTTATGTAGAGTTTATGTGCTCTGGGCTGCAGGGATCCTTGTAGCCACCATATGCATACAATAAAGCAGTGGGCTGGTGAGCTAGTTTAAGTGGTCTGCGAGAAGCAGACCACTTAAAAATATGCCTTTCCAGAAATGACCAGAAAAGCCATCAAGGCCACCCTTAGGAAGTACTTAATGCCTATCTTCTAAGGGGCATAATAAAAAATCCCAGCATGTTTATATGAATTGTATATAGCAGGGATATACAAACTGTGGCCCCACAGATGTGTCAGAACTACAAGTCCCATGAGGCATAGCAAGACTCTGACAGGCACAAGCATAACACCCAGAGGCAGGATGAGACTTGTAGTTTTGCAACAGCTGGATGGCCACAGTTTGCATATCCTTGGTATATAGCAGCCCTCAAATTTTCCACTCGCCTGGTCGCATTTTGCGAGTGGAAAATTCTGTTGGGCGAGCTCTGGGGAAGAGAGGAGAGGAAAGCCGGATAATGTCAGAGCGGCGGATCATCCCGCTGTAATAGCTTCAATTGTAATTGCGGGGCGTTCGCTGACACACACAGTCCCGCCTCCTAGCCCGGCTTCTTTGATAGACAGAACACCTGGCCAACCAGGACGTGTGACGTCTATCAAAGGAGCCGGGCTAGGAGGCGGGACTGTGTATGTCACCGAGCGCCCGGCAATTACAATTGAAGCTATTACAGCGGGATGATCCGCCGCTCTGACATTATCCGGCCGCATACCGATGGGGGGTGTCAAGCCGGCATGAAAATCGATCTCCCAGAGCTACACCGGTACTCGCGCCGATCATCTCCTGTGAAGGCAGCTGCTCCCTCGGTCTGTGCTGCGCTGCTCACGGGTGCTGGAAGCAGGTGAGTGTCCAAGGATTTAGCAGCCTCCCTGTGTGACTGGATAGGAGGAGCGGTGGGGCGGCTGCATATAGAGGAATTGATCTTTCCAGCTGGATGCCTGATTCTCCTCTCTGCAGGCATTGAGCAGCTGCAGGAGGAATATGCAAAGATCAATTCCTCTATATGCAGCCGCCCCACCGCTCCTCCTATCCAACTTCTTTTTTTCTTTTGCTGGCCCCCCAGTGCTGTACAGCCCCTCCCTCTTCAGCCCTCCCAGTGCTCTTCAGCCCCCCTCCTGCCCCCCAGTGCTCTTCAGTCCACCCCTCCAGCCCCCCCAGTGCTCTTCAGCCCACCCCTCCAGCCCCCCCAGTGCTCTTCAGCCCACCCCTCCAGCCCCCCCAGTGCTCTTCAGTCCACCCCTCCAGCCCCCCCAATGCTCTTCAGTCCACCCCTCCAGCCCCCCCAATGCTCTTCAGTCCACCCCTCCAGCCCCCCCAGTGCTCTTCAGTCCACCCCTCCAGCCCCCCCAGTGCTCTTCAGTCCACCCCTCCAGCCCCCCCAGTGCTCTTCAGCCCACCCCTCCAGCCCCCCCAATGCTCTTCAGTCCACCCCTCCAGCCCCCCCAGTGCTCTTCAGCCCACCCCTCCAGCCCCCCAGTGCTCTTCAGCCCACCCCTCCAGCCCCCCAGTGCTCTTCAGCCCACCCCTCCAGCCCCCCCGTGCTCTTCAGCCCACCCCTCCAGCCCCCCCAGTGCTCTTCAGTCCACCCCTCCAGCCCCCCCCCCCAGTGCTCTTCAGCCCACCCCTCCAGCCCCTTAGTGCTCTTCAGTCCACCCCTCCAGTCCCCCCCCCCCCAGTGCTCTTCAGCCCACCCCTCCAGCCCCTTAGTGATCTTCAGCCCACCCCTCCAGCCCCCCAGTGCTCTTCAGCCCACCCCTCCAGCCCCTTAGTGCTCTTCAGCCCACCCCTCCAGCCCCCCCCAGTGCTCTTCAGCCCACCCCTCCAGCCCCCCCAGTGCTCTTCAGCCCACCCCTCCAGCCCCCCCCAGTGCTCTTCAGTCCACCCCTCCAGCCCCCCCCCCAGTGCTCTTCAGCCCACCCCTCCAGCCCCTTAGTGCTCTTCAGCCCACCCCTCCAGCCCCTTAGTGCTCTTCAGCCCACCCCTCCAGCCCCTTAGTGCTCTTCAGTCCACCCCTCCAGTCCCCCCAGTGATCTTCAGTCCACCCCTCCAGTCCCCCCAGTGATCTTCAGTCCACCCCTCCAGTCCCCCCCAGTGATCTTCAGTCCACCCCTCCAGCCCCCCCAGTGCTTTTCAGTCCACCCCTCCAGCCCCCCCAGTGCTTTTCAGACCACCCCTCCAGCCCCCCAGTGCTCTTCAGCCCATCCCTCCAGCCCCCCAGTGCTCTTCAGCCCATCCCTCCAGCCCCCCAGTGCTCTTCAGCCCATCCCTCCAGCCCCCCCCAGTGCTCTTCAGCCCATCCCTCCAGCCCCCCCAGTGCTCTTCAGCCCATCCCTCCAGCCCCCCCAGTGCTCTTCAGCCCACCCCTCAAGCCCCTTAGTGCTCTTCAGCCCACCCCTCCAGCCCCCCCAGTGCTCTTCAGCCCACCCCTCCAGCCCCCCCAGTGCTCTTCAGCCCACCCCTCCAGCCCCCCCAGTGCTCTTCAGCCCACCCCTCCAGCCCCTTAGTGCTCTTCAGTCCACCCCTCCAGTCCCCCCAGTGATCTTCAGTCCCCCCAGTGATCTTCAGTCCACCCCTCCAGCTCCCCCCCAGTGCTCTTCAGCCCACTCCTCCAGCCCCTTAGTGCTCTCAGCCCCCCAGTGCTCTTCAGCCCACTCCTCCAGCCCCTTAGTGCTCTCAGCCCCCCCAGCGCTCTTCAGCCCCCCTCCAGCCCCTTAGTGCTCTTCAGCCCCCCCTTTAGCCCCCCCCCAGTGCTCTTCAGCCCCCCACCCTCCAGACCCTTGATGGGCACTGATGAGGCTGCACTGATGGGCACTGAAAACGTTGTTATTAAAATCTATTTTTGTAACTTCTGCATTAATTCAAAAACATTTAACAGTGTAATTTTGAGATAATTTATGAGGGCGTGTTTAGGGGCGGGATTAGGGGCGGGGCATGGTAGGGGTTAGGTGGGGCAACTGGTGGCGAGTAACCCTTAAGGCCTGGCTAGTAGCTCAGGACTTTAAATTTTGAGCCCTGGTATATAGTATATGCTGTCAGCAAATGTTAAACTTTGTGAATGCAGAGAAATGTTTAAATTACAGTACCTTATTTTAGCAGCAAATTTGAGACCAGTGAATATAGTGCTTGTGATCTCCATAGTGATGAACCTACAGTATATTCTTTAAAGCAAATTGATGTGCACTCTCCTGATTCTACCAGCCCAGCACAGCTAATATACAAGCTGAATACCCTCATGACATCATGAGACCAGCATGTTCTTCAGTACTAGGGTGGTGTTTTGCAGTGGCGGCCCGTGCATAGGGGGCGCCAGGGCGCCGCCCCCCTACCCCTAAAAAAAAAAAAAAAAAAGACGAACAAATAAAGTTGTTCAAAAAAATAAATTGGGTTCGCCGGCCTGAACCCAAGGAACTGGTGGCTGGGGGGGGGGGGGGGTGGGGTTACGTCCCAGAAGAGGCGCCGATTGGCTGCCTTCTGGGGGGTAGGGGGGTATCCTGGGCGCAAGTCTTTGCGGTTGGACACCCCCACTTTCTGATATCCTGGCTGTGATTGGTCCAGTCTACAGCCTGGACCAATCATCATCCAGGATATCGCTGACGTCGCAATGGGGGCGGTGCCGGTGCGTGCGTCAGTCACTCACCGTCACCGCTGCTCAGAGAAGAGGAGAGGCCGCCCGCCGGTTCCCGCCGCCGAGACGACGAGGGAGAAGGACCCGCCGCAGAAGAGGAGGAAGAAGCTGAGCCGCGCCGCCGCCAGGTAAGTTTGAAGGGAGCACGCACGCTGGCACTCTGCAATCATTGGGGGACAATGCTGGCGCTCTGCAATCATTGGGGGACAATGCTGGAGCTCTGCAATCATTGGGGGACAATGCTGTGGCGCTCTGCAATCATTGGGGGACAATGCTGTGGCGCTCTGCAATCATTGGGGGACAATGCTGTGGTGCTCTGCAATCATTGGGGGACAATGCTGGCACTCTGCAATCATTGGGGGACAATGCTGTGGCACTCTGCAATCATTGGGGGACAATGCTGTGGCACTCTGCAATCATTGGGGGACAATGCTGTGGCGCTCTGCAATCATTGGGGGACAATGCTGTGGCGCTCTGCAATCATTGGGGGACAAAGCTGTGGCGCTCTGCAATCATTGGGGGACAAAGCTGGCGCTCTGCAATCATTGGGGGACAATGCTGTGGCGCTCTGCAATCATTGGGGGACAATGCTGTGGCGCTCTGCAATCATTGGGGGACAATGCTGTGGCGCTCTGCAATCATTGGGGGGACAATGCTGTGGCGCTCTGCAATCATTGGGGGACAATGCTGTGGCGCTCTGCAATCATTGGGGGACAATGCTGTGGCGCTCTGCAATCATTGGGGGACAATGCTGTGGCGCTCTGCAATCATTGGGGGACAAAGCTGTGGCGCTCTGCAATCATTGGGGGACAATGCTGGCGCTCTGCAATCATTGGGGGACAATGCTGTGGCACTGCAATCATTGGGGGACAAAGCTGTGGCGCTCTGCAATCATTGGGGGACAATGCTGTGGCGCTCTGCAATCATTGGGGGACAATGCTGTGGCGCTCTGCAATCATTGGGGGACAATGCTGTGGCGCTTTGCAATCATTGGGGTACAATGCTGTGGCGCTCTGCAATCATTGGGGGACAATGCTGTGGCGCTCTGCAATCATTGGGGGACAATGCTGTGGCGCTCTGCAATCATTGGGGGACAAAGCTGTGGCGCTCTGCAATCATTGGGGGACAATGCTGGCGCTCTGCAATCATTGGGGGACAATGCTGTGGCACTGCAATCATTGGGGGACAAAGCTGTGGCGCTCTGCAATCATTGGGGGACAATGCTGTGGTGCTCTGCAATCATTGGGGGACAATGCTGTGGCGCTCTGCAATCATTGGGGGACAATGCTGTGGCGCTTTGCAATCATTGGGGGACAATGCTGTGGCGCTCTGCAATTATTGGGGGACAATGCTGTGGCGCTCTGCAATCATTGGGGACAATGCTGTGGCGCTCTGCAATCATTGGGGACAATGCTGTGGCGCTCTGCAGTGATTGGGGACAATGCTGTGGCGCTCTGCATTGAAAGGGGCTCGCACGTTGAACTCTGCATTGATGGGGGCACGGAACAGTTGCATTGAAGGGGGCACGCACGCTGAACTCTGCACAATGTTTATTGCATTGAAGGGGGCACAGCACAGTGTTCATTGCATTGAAGGGGGCACAGCACAGTTGCATTGAAGGGGGCATGCACGCTGAACTCTGCATTGTGGGGGCACAGCACAGTGTTCATTGCATTGAAGGGGGCACAGCACAGTTGCATTGAAGGGGGCATGCACGCTGAACTCTGCATTGTTGGGGCACAGCACAGAGTTCATTGCATTGAAGGGGGCACAGTGTTTATTGCATTGAAGGGGGCACAGCACAGTGTTTATTGCATTGAAGGGGGCACAGCACAGTGTTCATTGCATTGAAGGGGGCACAGCACAGTGTTCATTGCATTGAAGGGGGCACAGCACAGTGTTTATTGCATTGAAGGGGGCACAGCACAGTGTTTATTGCATTGAAGGGGGCACAGCACAGTGTTGCATTGAAGGGGGCATGCACGCTGAACTCTGCATTGTTGGGGCACAGCACAGTGTTCATTGCATTGAAGGGGGCATAGCACAGTGTTTATTGCATTGAAGGGGGCACAGCACAGTGTTTATTGCATTGAAGGGGGCACAGCACATTGTTCATTGCATTGAAGGGGGCACAGCACAGTTGCATTGAAGGGGGCATGCACGCTGAACTCTGCATTGTGGGGGCACAGCACAGTGTTTATTGCATTGAAGGGGGCATAGCACAGTGTTTATTGCATTGAAGGGGGCACAGCACAGTGTTTATTGCATTGAAGGGGACACAGCACATTGTTCATTGCATTGAAGGGGGCACAGCACAGTGTTTATTGCATTGAAGGGGGCACAGCACATTGTTCATTGCATTGAAGGGGGCACAGCACAGTTGCATTGAAGGGGGCATGCACGCTGAACTCTGCATTGTGGGGGCACAGCACAGTGTTTATTGCATTGAAGGGGGCATAGCACAGTGTTTATTGCATTGAAGGGGGCATAGCACAATGTTCATTGCATTGAAGGGGGCACGCACGCTGAACTCTGCATTGAAGGGGGCATGTACACTGGTCTCTGCATTGAAAGGGGGCATGTACGCTGGTCACTGCATTGAAAGGGGGCATATACCATCTCCTGTACCATGACCTGTGCCATGCCTATACCATCACCTGTGCCATGCCTATACCATCACCTATGCCATGCCTATACCATCACCTATGCCATGCCTATACCATCACCTGTGCCATGCCTGTACCATGACTTCAAAGTCACGCAATTTTTTACTGCGTTTTTTGACGCGAAGCAATACCTATTACATTTTTCTTTTTGCGCCCCCCCAAAAATTTTGAGCACCAGCCGCCACTGGTGTTTTGAGAATGGTCTAAAAAAAAAAAATTGCCAATTCATTGGTGCTGGAGCCTAATGGGCATAGGGCTCTTGGGAATCCCTGGTGCTCAACAGGTGTTCTTATTGCAATATGTGTCCTCACCTTATGTTTTGGGGACAACAGTAAAATTGTAATATTCAATTATTTTGTTCCTGATGATTATGGTCACCAGACAAAATCACCCGAACAATGACAGAAGCAGTGAAAAAAAACTCTGTTTAAAACTATAAGAAAAGTTTTGGGTATACCTACTAGGGCTGCGCATCTTCACTTACCTCACGATTCAATGCGATTACGATTATTAGGGTCGCGATTCGATACGATTCGATTCTGCGATGCATCACGATGCATCACGATTACTATTAGGACCCTTTTCTAAAGGGGGATCTATGGTGACCCTGCTCTGAAGGCGGATCTATGGGGACCCTTCTCTAAAGGGGGATCTATGGGGACCCTGCTCTAAAGGAGATCTATGGGGAGCCTGGGCCTGTCCTAAAGGGGATCCAGGGGAACTGAGCTCTAAAGGGGGATCTATGGGGACCCTGCTCTAAAGGGGGATCTATGGAATAGATCCCCTTTAGTGCAGGGTCGCCATAGATCCCCTTTAGAGCAGGCCAGCATCCCCAGAGATCCCCCTTTAGTAGAGCAGGTCCCCCCATAGATCCCCCCTTTAGTAGAGCAGGTCCCTTCATAGATCCCCCTTTAGAGCAGGCCACATCAGGTTAGAAGAGTTACCTGATGCTAGTTGTAGTACCGTAGGCCCTGGTAAGGAGGAATGCTGGGCTCTGTAGTCCCCCTAGTTGTAGTATAGCAGGCTCTGGTAAGGAGGAATGCTGGGCTCTGTAGTCCCCCTAGTTGTAGTATAACAGGCTCTGGTAAGGAGGAATGCTTGGCTCTGTACAGAGCTACAGAGCCCAGCATTCCTCCTTAACAGGGCCTGTTATACTACAACTAGGGGGACTACAGAGCCCAGCATTCCTCCTTACCAGGGCCTACTGTACTACAACTAGGGGGACTACAGAGCCCAGCATTCCTCCTTACCAGGGCCTACTGTACTACAACTAGGGGGACTACAGAGCCCAGCATTCCTCCTTAACAGGGCCTGTTATACAACAAGTAGGGGGACTACATAGTCTGTAGTAGTCCCCCTAGTTGTAGTATAACAGGCCCTGGTAAGGAGGAATGCTGGGCTCTGTAGTGCCCTTAGTTGTATTATAGCAGGCCCTGGTAAGGAGGAATGCTGGGCCCTGTAGTGCCCCGACTTACCAGGAAGCAGAGCTGCAGCCAGTTGTGGATGAAGTAGCGGTAGGTTTATGGAGTAGGGCTTGGACAGGTCCTGGGTGATGAGCCTCATGTCTGGAATTTGGAGCTTGGACTAGTGCAGTGCACGG
Source organism: Pelophylax lessonae (assembly GCF_965119305.1). NCBI lineage: Eukaryota > Metazoa > Chordata > Amphibia > Anura > Ranidae > Pelophylax > Pelophylax lessonae. Next base: position 182,150,260 of record NC_138772.1, on the reverse strand, counting down.
TACAGGCGGAAAGCAGGGCCTCCTCGCTCCCCTGCGGTTAACTCAGGCTGTCTGCCGAGAACCGCACCGCTACCAGAAGTGTACCGAGCTGGGAAGGCCGCGACTTCGGGCGGCCGGGCTGTCAGAGCGGGCGGTCGGGCAGCAGCGTGCTAAGTGGGCATGCCGTGTGTATCCCGGGGCCAGAGAGAGCACTGATAGCTCCCCTCTCCTCCTCTCCTCTCCCGCGCCGCGAGGAAGGGTTCCGTATCCCACAAGCCCGGCCAGCGCCGCCATGTCACTTCTGTCCCCACCCCCGGAAGTGACGTCATTAGGTAATCGATTATTCAACCACCCCGAATCGATGCAGAATCGCGAAGGGTCGCATCGCGATGCATCGATTCGGCGATTATATTCAGCAGCCCTAATACCTACTCTTAAACCTACAAGCTTTTGCAAAGTTACTAATTTGTCCTCCAACAGGTCTGTTTTTCAGTACTATGGGCAATAATCCTATTGAGGAAGCATACTCCTACTTCCACTGCTCTCAGCCTCATTGACATATGGATTTGGTATACACAACTAAGGAGGTCACTGTACTTTGTGGGTTTTTTTTCATAAGTTCATTCAATAAGCCCATTAGTACTATTTCCAGTCGACATTTGTTAGTATCTAAAAATCATGATGTCAAAGCATTGAAAGGCTCCTTTTGAAGTGACATATCCTCTATATTTTGTCTATGTATCATAGGTACCGCTTGGCTCTAGAAAGATATATGTGGATGGTTTTGCTCTGCATGTTGATTAATTAAAAAAATATATATATTTAAAGGAACAAATAAACTGTTGGACTTTCCTTCTTGTGTCTTTCTCTGATAAGACCAAAGACATTCCACGTCTTTGGAGTACCTTCCAACAATGCCCAGCAAAGTTAGCCCTTGCTAAGATCTCTCTAGTTTTAGTACAATTGACCAGAACTTTCCGCTGTGTTTTAGTACTGTAATAACAGCACTTTGGGGTTGATTTACTAAACTTGGAGAGTGCAAAATCTGGTGCAGCTCTGCATCAAAACCAATCAGCTTCCAGGTTTTATTGTCAAAGCTTAATTGAACAAGCTGAAGTTAGAAGCTGATTGGCTACCATGCACAGCTGCACCAGATTTTGTACTCTTTCGTTTTAGTAAATCAATTACTTTATGTATTGCAGGTACAGGTTACTTTTAACTTCCTTATTACAGCAGAGTTTGTAACTGGACAGCTTGCTTGATTTGCAGTACTGGGTTCCTGGTTTACATTCCTTCCAAGGATACTACCTTGGAAGAAAGCGAGGCCAGAACACATTGGCCCCATAAAAGACGACAAAGGAAATCTGGCCACAGAGGACAGGGAGAAGATGAAAGTGTTAAATAATTTCTTCTCTTCAGTCTTCACAAAAGAATCGGGGGGCTACACTAACGCAGCTTGGAATGCTAAACTAAATAATGCAGCTCAGGAAGTACCGCCATGGCTAATAGAAGATAGACTTAGAACTAAACTAGAGAAACTTAACAAATAAATCACCGGGACCGGATGGCTTGCACCTGAGGGTTCTTAAAGAGCTCAGCCAGGTGATTGCCAGACAATTATTCTTGATCTTTAAGGATAGTCTACAGACGGGTATGGTGCCAGCTGATTGGAAAAAAGCCAATGTGGTACCAATATTTAAAAAAGGGCCGAGATATATCCCGGGTAACTATAGGCCGGTCAGCCTAACATCAGTAGTCTGCAAGATTTTGGAGGGGACCACATACAAGACTTTAGTAATGAAAACGGTATTATTAGTAGTAATCAGCATGGATTCATGAAAAATTGTTCTTGCCAAACCAATCTATTAACCTTCTACAATGAAGTGAGCTGCCACCTAGATAAAGGTAAGCTTGTGGATGTGGTGTATCTAGACTTTGCAAAGGCCTTTGACACCGTTCCCCACAAACGCTTACTGTAAAAAAACTAAGGAATGTAGGTATGGACCATAGGGTCAGTACCTGGATAGAGAACTGGCTCCAGGAGAGAGTCCAGAGGGTGGTGATTAATGGGGAGTACTCGGATTGGGTGGGTGTGGTAGGTGGGGTCCCCCAAGGTTCTGTCCTGGGACCAATCCTGTTTAATTTATTCATAAATGATCTAGAGGAGGGGATATCTAGTACAATCTCAGTATTTGCAGATGATACTAAACTAAGCATGCCAATATCTTCTATGCAGGATGTGGAAACCTTACAAGCGGACCTGAACAAAATAATGAGGTGGGCAACTACATGGCAGATGAGGTTTAATGTTGAAAAATGTAAAGTAATGCACTTGGGCATCAAAAAACACGAAAGCAAGCTACTCACTAGGGGGGAAACCTCTGGGTTAATCTAAGTTGGAAAAGGATGTGGGGGTCCTAGTGGACAACAGGCTTGGCAGTGGCATGCAATGCCAAGCCGCTGCAAGCAAAGCCAACAGAATATTGGCATGTATAAAAAAGGGGATTCACTCCAGAAATAAAGAGATTATTATCCCACTCTACAAGACTCTGATCCGGCCACTTCTGGAGTATGCTGTCCAGTTCTGGGCACCGGTCCTCAGGAAGGATGTGCTGGAACTGGAGAAAGTCCAGAGAAGGGCAACAAAAATAATTAGGGGAATGGAGGACATCGGCTATGAGGAAAGACTACAAGCACTGAACCTATTCTCTCTGGAGAAGAGACGATTGAGGGGAGATATGATATCAATGTACAAATACTGTACTGGCGACCCTAGCATAAGGAACAAACTTTTTAGAGAAAAGGAATACAATAAGACACGTGGCCACTCACTAAAACTAGAGGAAAAACGTTTTAACCTTAAAATGCGTAAGGGGTTCTTCACTGTCAGAGCAGTAAGGATGTGGAATTCGCTTCCACAGGCAGTCGTATCAGCAGGGAGCATCGATAGTTTCAAAAAACTATTAGATGGGCACCTTAAAGACCACAACATACAGGGGTATACAATGTAGGGTTAACAGCAAACACACACACACATCATAGGTTGAACTGGATGGACTGATGTCTTTTTCAACCTATGCATTTTCTTACTATGTTTGCTTTAAATTCCTTCCATAATTCACAAACATACTGGTAGGTTAATTGTCTTAATTTATAACTAATCCAAGTCTGTATGCTTGTGTAATTCGCACATTCGATTCTAAGCTTCTACGGGGGGCATAAACTGATATGACTATTCTATATAATCTGTAAATCATAGTGGAACTTGCAGTACTTTCTAGTATACATAAATATTCACATCTAAAGCATGTATACAGTTATTTATAAGAATCTACTGATATCAGTACTGTTGCTACAAAAATCAGGCCATGGATGCTTTGTAGAAAGACAATCTGTGGCAAAAAAAAGTGTTGTGTGCTTGCTGTGGCCTTAAGACCAGTTTGTTCTGACTCTGAAAGGTTGTTCATAAAAAAAAAAACAAAGAAAAGAGTAAATCTCCTGGTCCCAAACTTAAAAGAATAGACTATGAACAATACTTAGCATTTTTCGTTTTAACTTGCATTTTTTATAAAAATTTTTAAGAGAAAAAAGTGAACTTTAAAAATGCAAATAAGCAACTAATTTACTTTATTTGTATCATTTAGTGTCAGTTGAAACATATTGAATTCATGATAAAGAGAATTAGTTTAGGACATCAGGGCAGTGATCTAGAACAGGCCTGTAATTTAAAAAGCTTGAGTGGCACTTATTGTCAATGACATTCAAAGTATAATGGTCCACTAATCATGGTCCCTGGAAAATGCTACTACTGCTCATATAAGTTCTTTTAGTATCATTCAATGGATATATATATATATATATATATATACACACTGCTCAAATTAAGGGAACACTTTTTAATCAGAGTATCGCATCAAGTCAAATAAAGTCCTGAGATATAGATTGGGTCAGTTAAGTAGCACAGGGGGTTGTTGACCAGTTTCAGCTGCTTTGATGTTAATGAAATTAACCACAGGTGCATTAGATGGGCAACTTGCAAAATAGGAATGGTTTTACAGGTGAGGTCACTGACATTTTTTTTTCTCTACTCATCTTTTCTGACTAGTTTACTAGTTTTACATTTGGCTAGGGTCAGTGTCACTACTGGTAGCATGAGATGATTCCTGGGCCCTAGAGGTTGCACAGGCAGTCCAACTCCTCCAGGATGGCACATCAATGCGTGCCATTGCCAGAAGGTTTGCTGTGTCTCCTAGCACAGTCTCAAGAGCATTTAGGAGATTCCAGGAGACAGGCACTCACTCTAGGAGAGCTGGACAAGGCCGCAGAAGGTCCTTAACCCATGAGCAGGATCGGTATCTGCTCCTTTGTGCAAGGAGGAACAGGATGAGCCCTGCCAGAGCCCTACAAAATTACCTTCACCAGGCCACTGGTATAAATGTCTCTGACCAAACAATCAGAAACAGACTTCATGAGGGTGGCCTGGTGCCCTCTAGTGGGACCTGCGCTCACTGCCTGGCACCGTGGAGCTTGATTGGCATGTGCTATTGAACACTAGAATTGGCAGGTCTACCACAGGCACCCTGTGCTTTTCACAGATGAGAGCAGATTCACCCTGAGCACATGTGACAGATGTAAAAGGGTCTGGAGAAGCCATGGAAAATGTTATGCTGCCTGTAACATCATTCAGCATGACCGGTTTGGTGGTGGGTCAGTGATGGTCTGGGAAAGGAATATCCATGAAGGGACACACAGACCTCTACAGACTAGACAATGGCACCCTGACTGCCATTAGGTATCGGGATAAAATCTTATGACCCATTGTCAGACCCGAAGCTGGTGAAGTGGGTCCTCGGTTGCCCCTGGTGCACGACAATGCCCACCTCATGTGGCGAGAGTATGCAGCCAGTTAATGGAGGATGAAGGATTTGATACAATTGAATGGCCCCCACGCTCGCCTGACCTAAATCCAATAGATAACCTCTGGGACATTATGTTTCAGTCAATCCGACGTCGCCAGGTTGCACCTCAGTCTGTTCAGGAGCTCAGTGATGCCCTGGTCAAGATCTGCGAGGAAATACCCCAGGACACCATCTGTTGTCTCATTAGGAGCATGCTCCGACTATGTCAGGCATGCATGCAAGCATACAACCACGTGGGGACCAAACAAACTACTGAGTACCATTTTGATTTGCTGCAATGAAATTTCAGCAAAATGGACTAGCCTGCTAAAATTATTTTTTCACTTTGATTTTCGCTGTGTCTTTAAATTCAGCCCTCTGTAGGTTGATAATTTTCATTTGTAATAAAAGATGTGGCATCCTTTTGTTCCTAACACATTGCCCAGTCCATATCAGTATAGAATTCCAGCATGATATTTTTCCCCATTGAGATCTGACGTGTTTTCAAAGTGTTCCCTTTATTTTTTTTGAGCAGTATATGTATATATATATATATATATATATATATATATTTATATATCCGTTAATATAAGTATTGAACATGTCACCATTTTTCTAGGTAACTATATTTCTAAGTGCTACTGACCTTAAGTTTTCACCACATGTCAGTAACAAACCATGCAATCCATACTGTACATACGAAGAAGCCAAAACAAATAAGTTCAGAAATTAAAGTGTTACTAAACCCAAAACCTGCATCCACTATATCTAGTATCCCACAGTACACAGAACATGGAAATGCAATTATGTTAGTAAATACGACTGCTAAATACCTTTTCTCATCAGCAGTATATAGCAACCTTGTGACTTGTATCAGTTCCTAATAAAGTTTGTAAGATGAGATTTCATTTACCCCTGATCCTCTGCCTGGACATGTATGGACAGTGCTGATTGGCCCTATGCTGATCACATGCACTCTCCCAAGAAAAAAAAAACTCTCTAGCACTACACACCAAACTGAGCATGTGCAGCCCATCCCCTGGCTCTGTAAATATCAGGTTATTTTTTGGAGACAGTGAAAGGAGAGGATGATCAGAGAGACAGGATCAAACAGCTTTTTTACACAATGCAAACGATTAACCCCTTAGGTTCCACAGTGAGCATAACAAGCATGTTTTCTTGCATATACACACTGATACAGACTGATTTTACTGTTGTGGGTTTAGTAACACTTTAAGCTATGTGTAATAAAATGGAAAGACACAGGGAAAAAGTATTGAACACGCTTATACTTAATATGTGCATATATACAGTAAATACTGTATATATATATATATATATATATATATATATATATATATATATATATATATATATATATATATATATATATATAGTATATAGATGTGTAGGCAGAGTATGGAGCTCCGGAGTATTGAGGAAAGAAGACTTGGGTTTCAGGTTTCTCTGGATTTTATAAGTCTGGATCAGTGTCTGGAGTCCAAAGGCTTGAAAGAGTCTTGGGTAGGAAGAAGCCTTTGATCTTGTGTCTAGATATTATAAGACCTGCAGTCTGGGGAAGTGTGCAGGTGTGCACATTCCCTTTAAGTGAGACCTGGCCATATCTCCTTGCTCCTGTCAGTTTGGAGAACTGGGAGAGCTGAGGCGACTAAGCGAGTCCAGAGGGCTAAGGAAATCTGTGGGTCTCGGTGGAGTCAGAGAGCCCGGAGATCCTATATTAAGAGGCTAGGGTGTGGGCCCGTGCAGCTAGATGTGATAAGTAAAGGCCAGGAGAGTTCAGAGAGCTGAGATAGCTATGTCTATGTATGCTCCTGCTGAGCATCGGAGCTGCTGAAAAGAAAGCCAGGTGGCTTGGAATTTACATTATCTGTTTTCTCATTGAAAATATGTTGCACAATTGTTTGTTATATATGAAGGGCCTTTCTTTAGTTTCACACTTTCTAGATTGTAATAGTTATTATTAGTATTAGCCCCGGTTCACACTAATGCGAGTGCGGGGTTCGCATGTAATGTCGGAGCGCACTGCTCCTTCATTACATGCGATCGGCTGTGCGGTGCGAGTTTAGCCATACACTTTGTATGGCTAAATTCGCACCGCACCCGCAGCAAACACGCACAGGACCCTTTTTGGCAGCCGCATCAGGATCGGATCGCACAGCGGTTCACACTTGTGCGATCCGATCCTGTGCGAACTGCAAGATCGCACTGCGATATGCGATCAAACTGGGGGTGTCGTTAAGATTACATTGACACCCCCAGCGTATCGCATATGGCAGTGTGAACTGCCGGGGGTGCGTGTGCGATGCGGGAACAGGCTGCGGATTCACAGCCTTCCCGCATCGCATAAGTGTGAACCGGACCTAAATAATATTATTATTATTATTATTATTAATAATAATATTTAATAATAATAATAATAACAGTTATTATTACATTGCAATTATTTTGCAATGTGTTTGGAGAAGAAACTCATAATGTAAGGACCAGCTTTTTGGGTCACCTGGTGCATTTCTAGACTTTGGTTTTCCTGATTTCTGTAAATGTATGAATGTCATATTTTGATAGTGTGGCAGGCTAGTAATCATAGTTTTTAGCCTTATTGGTTTACACCAAGAGACCACACAGTATTTGCAACTAACAGTAAAACCCCCAATGCATCTTGTTTGATGAATCAATACCTTTTAAAATTAACTAAATTACATGAACATGTGATAAAATGTAACAATTATTTAGAATGGCCGGAATACCCCAAGAAGAGGTTTAGGAACTTGTATTAATCTAACCACTCAACACAGTGGCCATTACTTTCTGGTAAACAGAAAACACTTCTTGTTGCTTTTTACTCCATTACAAAAAAGAGCTTAGATGTTAAACAATTTCCCCCAAACTTCGCACAATAGAAGGATCTGTCTATGTCAACATATTCTAAAAATGTCAGATCATTTTGTAAATCACACCAACAGTTATTCACATTAAACTATTTTTTTGCAATCCTAAAATATTTAATGCGAACAGCTCAATGCAAAAAGAGCCCAAGGTACCATAATGTGCCTAAACCTCAATCAATTGTCTTAAAACTTTACAAAATCTAAGTTCTATATTTCTTAAACCTATCCTAGAAGTTTCATGGATTTTGATTTCCCACAAGAAAAACTAGCGACATTAAGCTCTTTTTTTTGGGGGGAGCTTAATGTGGCTTAACATACAAAAAAGAGCTTAGATTTTACCCAATTTCCCCTAAACTTTACGCAATAGAACACTCTATCTATGTCAAATTATATTCTGAACATTTCAGATCATTAAGTAAATCACACCAAAAGCTATATTTTACAATCCTAAAACATTTCATGTGAAGAGCTTAATGTAAAAAGAGCTTAACGTACCATAATGTGCCTAAACCCTAATTGATTGTTTTGAAACTTTGCAAAGCCTAAGTTCTACAGTTGGCAAACCTATCCTAGAAGCTTCATGGGTTTTGGTCCCCCACAAGGCAAACTGGGGACATTAAGCTCTTTTTTTGGAGCTTAATGTACAAAAAAAAATGTAGATGTTAACCAATTTCCCCCAAACTTCACGCAATAGAAGACTCTATCTATGCCAACAAATTCAGAAAAATTCAGATAATTTGGTAAATCATACCAAAAGTTATTCACATTAAGCTATTTTTTGTAATCCTAAAACCTTTTTTTTTTTTGTAATTTCTTACTCTCTATTTATTTTCTCTATTTATCCAAAATGACATTGTACAATACAAGGCTTGCATAGAACAGCTTACAGGAATACACTATTTTAAGTTCAACTGGTATACGCAAGCAATAAGCAGCATAGACAACCAAAATCATATTCCACACAGGGTGTAAGAGCTTCATGAACAGGTCCAAGGCATGCCAGCAAGTTATAAAACCATGGCACATAGATCGGAAAGGCTCAATGAGTTCCAGTGCAAGGGGCCACCTTGTCTTGCTAATAATCACTCTTTTGAAAGGACCATTTTGAATAGGCAATTAGGGCCTCAGGAGGCATAACCCCCATCGTAAGAACATGCCCCAAAGGTGTTAAGTGAGAGATATGCATTCCATGGAAGGGTAGTCCCGTAGTTAGAGATATGTGTCATTACTGCATAAGGAAGATTTGTGAATTTTGTGGTAATAGGTGGTAAAATGAGAAAATCAACTATACAGAGAATGAAGGTGGGACGTATTGAGAATGAAGATAGGAAGAAAGAAAAGGCAAGAAAAGAGGGTAGATGACTATAGAAAGGAAAGAGAGTCCGTGCCCACGGGCGCCCCACCAGAGACCGCTAGGCAATATAAACATAGAAACACTGTACCGTGCGACCTCCTGTAAATATGCATCCGTACCGACAAAGTGTAGCCAAGGTCCCCAGGTGTCACAAAAGGACCCCTCCCTAACGTGATGGGTAGCTGTTAAGTCTTCCATGTCCTTGAGTTCATTTGTTATAGTATACCAGAGAGACCTCATTGGCGGGTGCACCGATCTCCAACAAAGGGGGATGCAGGCTCTGGCCACGTTCAGGAATTGAATGGTCAGGGAGGATTTATATTTCTTGATTGGTCTCTGCGTGAGGTGCAGCAAGCATGCTGCTGGGTCATCCACCAGATCCACATTGGTCAGATGTTTAATGGTATCAGTCACTGTCTGCCAAAAGGGTCTGAGTTTTGGGCAGGTCCATAAAATGTGCACTATTATGCCCTGATCACCATTACAGCACCAGCATGTATCAGGAACCTGTGGAAAGCATAATTAGAGGGTTGTGGGCACCCTATACCATCTAGTCAGAATCTTGTATACAGTTTACTGAACTTTCGAGGCTATGGAGGATTTTTGCGTGAAATACAGAATCTTTTCCTTTTGAGAAGCCGTGAATGTCGAGTTGAGGTCAGATTCCCATCGTGAAAGAAACGGGGGGCAAAAGTCAGATGCCGGGCGAAGCAGGGCAGTGCATTCACATGGGAGGGTAGTCTCGTAGTTAGAGATATGTGTTATTAGTGCATAAGGAAGATTTATGAATTTTGTGGTAATAGGTGTTAAAATGAGAACATCAACTATACAAAGAATGAAGGTGGGACATATTGAGAATGAATATAGTAAGAAAGAAAAGGTGAGAAAAGAGGGCAGATAACTATAGAAAGGAAAGAGAGTCTGTGCCCACGGGTGCCCCCCCCCCCCATAGACCGCCAGGCAATATAAACACAGAAACACTGTGCCGTGCGACCTCCTGTAAATATGCATCAATGTCGACAAAGTGTAGCCAAGGTCCTCAGGTGTCACAAAAGGACCCCTCCCTAACGTGATGGGTAGCTGTTAGGTCTTCCATGTCCTTGAGTTCATTTATTATAGTATACCAGAGAGACCTCATTGGCGGGTGCACCGATCTCCAACAAAGGGGGATGCAGGCCCTGGCCACGTTCAGGAGTTGAAGGGTCAGGGAAGATTTATATTTCTTGATTGGTCTCTGCGTGAGGTGCAGCAAGCATGGCGCTGGGTCATCCGCCAGATCCACATTGGTCAGATGTTTAAATGGTATCAGTCAGTGTCTGCCAAAAGGGTCTGAGTTTTGGGCAGGTCCAAAAAATGTGCACTATGGTGCCCCGATCCCCAATACAGCACCAGCGTGTATCAGGAACCTGTGGAAAGCATCAATGGAGGGTTGTGGGCACCCTATACCATCTAGTCAGAATCTTGTATCCAGTTTCCTGAACTTTAGAGACTATGGAGGATTTTTGCGCGAAATACAGAATCTTCTCCTTTTGAGAAGCCTTGAATGTCGTGTTGAGGTCAGATTCCCATGGGGAAAGAAACGGGGGGCAAAAGTCAGATGCCGGGCGAAGCAGGGCAGTGTATAACATAGAAAGGCTGTGACTAATCGGCTCTCCCCTCTGACAGATGCATTCCAGCTTCCCAAGTGGCCCGGAAATACCCGGTACACTGAGGCATTGATGCAGGAAGTGTCGAAGTTGATAACTACACCAAAAATCTAGGGGGGGATCCAAGTTCGCTTGGGGATATTTTTCTATCAGCCCCAATAAAATCCCATACACGTGAATGGCCGCCCGAGACCAATCGCTGAAACTGGGGGTTCTGGGGACCGGGCGTAAACGCAGGGTTGCAGAGGATAGGAATCATGGGAGAAGGAAATGGGGAGCCTGAAGTACCGTGGAAAGCCTCCCTGGACACCTGGATGGTGGAACCCTGGGTAGGATGACGGAAGAGTTCCCCTGGTATTGGGGAAGCAATCCAGGGCCAGCTCCTTGCTGTCTGACCAGAGTCCTCCATCTCCATATCCATCCACGGCTTCGACTCCGCGTGGCAATGCCAGTCCACCAGCCTGGATAAGTAAACTGCTCTTTAATAGGTCAGAATGTCAGGCAGACCAACACCCCCCGGTATTTGGGGAGATGCATGAGCTGGAGCCGAAGACGCGGTTTCCGATGCGACCAAACAAATTCCCTGAACATAGAAATTATGCGTTTGAAAAAAGAGGCTAGTAAACAGATAGGAAGCGCCTGCATCACATACAAGATTTTAGGCAATATCGTCATTTTAAGAGCATTGCAGTGACCAAACCATGTCAAGATCAGCATGTGCCAGTGAAGCAAGTCAGTCCGTAGCTGCGAAAGAAGGGGGTCAAATTTGGCTTCATAGAGGAATTCAGGATCTGGGGTTAAGTTGACTCCCAGGTAGCGTATGGAATCAGTCGCCCATCGAAATGAGAAAGAGGGGCGAAGATCATCTATCATAGCCTGATACAGAGAAATAGGATTTAGCTAAATTTATCCAGAAGTGTGACAAGGCGCCATATAATTTTAGAGCTTGTAGTAACTTAGGGAGAGACTGCAGTGGGTCCGTCAGAAAGAAAATCAGGTCATCCGCAAAAGCAGCAACCTTATGAATTCCAGAGGACTTCTGGAAACCCAGGATCCCGGGATCTGACCTGACTGAGCAGAGGAAGGGTTCCAGGGAGAGAATAAAAATCAATGGGCAGAGATCGTGAAGAAATCAGAGCATATGTCGTTAACTTTAACTGCCGCCGTCGGGCAGGAGTACAGGCATGAGATCCACTGCAGCATGAAAGATCCCAGTCCTATATGTTCCATAGTAGCCTTAATAAACTGCCAATTTACCCCATAAAATGCCTTCTCTGCATCAGTAGATAGCAAGAGAAGGGGTCGGCGATTGGTTCTGGCTGCATGAATCTGATTTACGACTCGAATCGTATTGTCTTGTGATTCCCAAAAAGGAACAAAGCCCGCTTAATCCTGGTGAATTAGCTGGGGGGGGGGGGGGGCAACAGCCTGTTCGCCAAAATTTTGACAAACAATTTTAAGTCTGCATTCAAAAGGGCAATGGGGCGGTAGTTACCACATTGAGAAGTGTCCTTCTCCTCCTTAGGAATCAGGGAGATATATGCCCTCAGAGCATCTACCGGCATCAAGTGTCCCTCTGTGAGGACATTGAGGGCAGAGACCAAATGAGGGGACAAGGTCTCCAGGAATGGCCTATAATATGCTGGAGTAAGTCCATCGGGACCGGGTGCTTTCCTGGGTTTTGAGTCCGCCAGGGCCGATTCCAGTTCCTCTGCCATGATGGGTCCCTCCAGCTCCTCCCTCACCCCAAGTGGGAGAAATGGCATTTCTGATTTGGCTATGTAAGACTGGATTGTCGACTTTATAGTCTGTGATGGCTCATGAGTGGAAGGGAAATCAAGATTATAAAGGCCTTGGTAAAAAGCACGGAACTCAGCTGCCATTGTGGAAGATGTAATCAGTTTCCTCCCATCAGAGGCCATTATTGAAGGAATAAAAGTACCGATGCTGGATCTGCGTAGGGCCCGGGCCAAATGGGTACCTGGCTTGTTCGAGTACTCAAAAAAAAGGACTGCCGCTTGAATGCCAGCTTTTGTTTTGTTTTGTGGAAGAGAAGGGAACGTATTTCCTTTGCGGACCCTAATAAGCTCCTGATATGTAGTGCGTGCCAGGCTTGCCTTGTGAGAACACTCCATGGTATGAAGCTTGGAGAGGAGCTCGTCAGCAAGACGTGACCTTTCCCTCTTAAGGCGGGATCCTATCTTTATGAAAACACCCCGGATCACTGGTTTATGAGCTTCCCATAACACTAGCCTTTTTCTACCATGTCTTGGTTGAGGGAAAAGTAGTCCGTTTTGCACTTCAGCGGACAGATCCGGAGATTGTAACAAGGCTTCACTGAGCCTCCAAGATGGCGGGCTCCTAGGGGCCAGGTCATTTTGGAGATAACATCAATGTGTGCGGAAACAACTCTGGATAAATATTTGTGTGTTATTAGCAAGTAGTCTAGATGTGAGTAAGCATGGTGGACTTGGGAAAAGTAAGAGTAATCATGCTCCTGAGGGTACAACAACCTCAATGGGTCAGTTAGGTGCATAAGTTGTAAATCAGCTTTCAGGTGTCTCAATTGGGAATAGGAAAGGTGTGACAAACCGCGCGATACGTCCAATTAGGGGTCCATAGCAAAGTTAAGGTCCCCTCCGAAAACCAGAAGCCTCTCCAAGAACTGCAAGAGAATAGGGAGGAGGTCTTGCAAGAATTGGGGATGATCTGTGTTAGGGAAGTAAACATTGGCGAAAGTAACTTGTAATGCCATAATCTTCCCTTTGAGGAGGAGGAATCGACCCTGAACATCCTGCCGCACAGCGCCAAAGGACCTCTGTACCGATCTAGCCAGTAATATGCTAGTCCCCTTGGATTTGACAATGGGAAAGGTAGTGTGATAAGCCAACGGAAAGTCTCTATTGGTCAGTTTTGCTCCTGAAATGCGTTTCCTGTAGAAATTAAATATGGGTTTTGCCCCTCCGAAGGTCAGCCAGCAGGCGCGAATGCTTTTCCAGGGACATTAAGTCCTCTCACATTAAGCACCCAGGCAGGTGGCTGCCCTAACAGGGGGTGTATAGGACGGGAAGAGTAGGAGTGTGGAGGTGCACAGAACAGAGAATGGAGATCCAGGGGAATATAACAAAACAACAGTATTAAATCTAGCCATTTAGCTAAGAGGTAAATTAGACAGTGTCAGGTATACATGAGCAAAAACGTTTGCAGAGCGGATCCCTCAGCCTCCCCCTGAGACAGCCCCACCCCAGCCAAGCCAAAACAAGTAAAAAATTGTGAACAATCTAACAGGAGCTCTGGTGACCTCAGAGGGTGATCACCGTTCCCCCAAAGAGGTCTGGCGTGGCCTTCACAGAGAAGACAGGGAGCTCGCAAATGGACCGATCGCAATCAATGTGTTAACATATTCTGAACATGGTCATCTACTGTCCCCTGCCCAAGGGAACGGAGGGCACAGAGAACCACCGTTCCCCGTCCGCCGCAGCGGCCCCTGGTCAGAACCCCCAGACCAGTATAACCCATGGGCCAGGCCTGAGCACCCCTCTGGCTCGGCGGGCACTGACCAAGAGTGTCACGACAGGCACTGGAAACCAACTGGGATATAGAAAAGTAAACCACCAACGCTTAAAGAATCAAACCATAGCTATCTGCAACTATACCATGTTTGGGAAGGCCAAGCTGGTGATGAGCAAGCGAAAACAAGAATGAATGTCCATTCAATTATGAGCGAGACAATAATTCCATCAAAGAAGAACCCCTTGGGGTCAGGCATCCGGTGTGGCTGACGGGAGTCTGCGGGGCTCTCTACTGGAAGCTCAGGAGCGTTGACGGCATTGCTGCTGAGGTCTCGAGGGGGGCAGAGTGTAACGGTCCGGGTTCAGCAAGAAGTCCAGCCAGTAAGGGACCGATATTGCAGGTTTACCGTGAAAACTGAACAGGGCGGGTAACTGTTCAGGGTACTGAAAGTAAAACTCAGTGCCCTGGTTCTTCACAATGAGGTGAGAGGGAATGACCCCAATGATAAGTATCATCTGCCTCCCGAAAAGTCTCTAGCAATGGGCGAAGCATCCCCCGCATAGTCCTGGTGTTCCTGGAAACATCTGGGTAGACTTGGATAATTGCCCCGTCTAAATCCAGAGACCCCCGGGCCCAAGCCTGGGGCAGGATCTCCTCTTTGATATTGAAGAAGTGCACTCTGCAGAGCACATGGCGAGGGAGGGGAGAAGGACCAGCAGCCTCCCGGGTTGACTGAGGTGCGTGAGGACCCTGTGGACTCGCTCGATCCAACTCTAGATAAGCTGTAGGTGGTTTCCCCAAAAATGTATTAAGAATCACCACCACTGTCGTGCGCAGGTCTGATGGTCATGGTGGCCTCTGGTATCCTTCAAGTAAGTTATTCTGCCTGCTGCGATTTTCGCCATCTTTCAACAGGAGCTGGACATCAATAAAGTGTTGGCGGATGGCTTGTTGGTCAGTCTTGAGTGCAGACAGTCTGTTTTCAGTGGATATAGAGGTTTCCTCGAGGTCGGTCACTCTCTCCT
Source organism: Pelophylax lessonae (assembly GCF_965119305.1). NCBI lineage: Eukaryota > Metazoa > Chordata > Amphibia > Anura > Ranidae > Pelophylax > Pelophylax lessonae. The sequence continues at coordinate 182,134,936 of NC_138772.1, read as the reverse complement.
CAACTGTGTCAACTTGTTTGCTTAGGTCCTGCAACTCCCAAGAGAGTGCCGACACTATGGAGGAAGCCATGTCCTGCATATCCTGTTTAGTGGGGAGGTCTGCCATCAACTCCCGTATTGCTCCCTCTGTACGGCCATCCAGACCCTGTTCAGGACTAGGACGCCGCCTGTGGCATCTCTGGTGACACAGTTGGGGATTCAAGTCGTGGGGGTGCCACAATAGTGTCCCTGTCGCAGGGGCCTGTGATAGCAACGCCTTCTTTATGGGAACCTGGCCAGAGGATGTGGTGTGAGGCGGCGCCATCTTGGCAGCTGCCGCAGGAGACGGGATCGAGTGCTGGCGGGGAAAGTAATGTGTAATGTCCCGACTACCGCACTCACCAGTCTTCGGCAAGAGGCTCCGGTCTACCGAGATGTGATTTCTCCGGCGTGGCTAGCAGTAGTCGGCAGATTCCCGACCTGTTCCGTGCAGAGCTCTGGAATCCTTAGACACTCCCCCAATCCTAAAACATTTAAAGTGGACAGCCTAATGTAAAAAGAGCTTAACGTACTATAATGTGTCTAAACCTCAATCAATTGTCTTGAAACCTATCCTAGAAGTTTCATGGGTTTTGGTCTCACCAAACTTCACACAATAGAAGACTCTGTCTATGTCAACATATTCTGAACATTTCAGATCATTTGGTAAATCACACCAAAAGTTATTCACATTAAGCTATATTTTGCAATCCTAAAACATTTAATATAGCTTAGCATACAATATTGTGCCTAAACCTCAATCAATTGTCTTGAAACTTTGCACAGCCTAAGTTCTACACTTTCCAAACCTATCCTGGAAGCTTCATGGGTTTTGGTCCTCCACAAGGCAAACTGGGGACATTAAGCTCTTTTTTTGGGAGCTTATTGTGGCTTAATGTACAAAAAAAGAGCTTAGATGTTAACCAATTTCTCCCAAACTTTACATAATAGAAGACTCTATCTATGCCAACATAATCTGAAAATTGTAGCTAGTTTGGAAAATAACACCAAAAGCTATTTTTTTTGCAATCCTAAAACATTTAATGTGTACAGCTTAATGTAAAAAGTGCTTAAAGTACCACCATGTTCCTAAACCTCAATAAATTGTCATGAAACTTTGCACAGTCTAAGTTTTTTAACTTCCCAAACCTATCCTAGAAATGTCATGGGTTTTGGTCTCCCACAAGGTAAACTAGGGACATTAAGGGCCCTTTCACACGGGCGTTCCGCATGTCCGCAAATCATCCTATTTTTTTGCGGATGATATACGGACATAATGTATGTCAATGGCATTGCGGATGTCAGCCGGTGACTATCTGCTGACATCCGATTTTCATCCTTTCAGTTCTGTTCCGTTTTTTGGAACGGAACAGAACCCTATTTTTGTTCCGTTTAAAAAACGGAACGGATGCAGAATCGGATGTCAGCGGTGTCATCCGCTGACATCCGCAATGCCCATAGACATACATTATGTCCGTATATGCGGACATACAGAGCGGATGACACAAGTGTCATCCGCTCCGTGAAAAAAAAAAAAAAAGTGCCGGAGCGGATTGCAATGTGGTCCGCTCCGTGTGAAAGAGCCCTAAGCTCTTTTTTTGGGGAGCCTAATGTGGCTTACCGTACAAAAAGGAGCTTAGATGTTAACCAATTTCCCCACAAACTTCACACAGTACACAACTCTGTCTATGCCAACGTATTCTAAAAATTTCTGAATAATTTTTCAAATCACACCAAAAGTTATTCACATTAAGCTAGATTTTGCATTCCTAAAACATTGTGAACAGCTTAAAGGAGTTGTAAAGTCAAAAGGGTTTTTTTTTTAATGCATTCTATGTGTTAAGATAAAAAAACCTTCTGTGTGCAGCAGCCGCCCCAGCACCCCCTAATTTTTATCTGAGCCCCATCTCTCTCTGCAGCGATGTCCACGAGTGCCTCGCCATCTGGGACTCTCCTCCCGATTGACTGAGACACAGCAGCAGCGCCATTGGGGCCGAACTGGGGCTCTGTGTCTGAATATACACAGGGAGCTGCGACTCAGCTTGGGTGGTTTAAGCACATTATGGTACATTAAGCTCTTTTACATTGAGCTGTTCACATTAAATGTTTTAGGATTGCAAAAAAATAGCTTAATGTGAATAAATTTTGGTGCAATTTACTAAATAATCTGAAATTTTCAGAATATGTTGGCATCGATAGAGTCTTCTATTGTGTGAAGTTTGGGGGAAATTGATTAACATCTAAGCTCTTTTTTGTATGTTAAGCCACATTAAGCGCCCAAAAAACAAGCTTAATGTTCCTAGTTTGCTTTGTGGAAGACCAAAATGCATGACACTTCTAGGATAGATTAGGACTGTTAAAAACGTTGGCTGTGCAAAGTTTCAGGGCAATTGATTAAGCCTTAGGCACTTTATTACACGTTAAGCTACATTAAGCCATTTTCACATTAAATGTTTTAGGATGTCCCTCAAAGATTTTGGTGACATATCACTCTTTGTAATTGTAGCACCCTCCTAGGTAGGTGCTAGTCAGGTAAAACATAGTTGCTCTATCTGCTTATCAGGGGAGCATGATCAGTAGTTAGACCTGATGGGTGTGCTCAATGTGCGATTCATGTGGGCTGAGGGAGTATCCCCACTGTATCCAATGAGGAGGCTCGTTGTACAGTGGAGGAAACGTGGCCAATGACGCACAGGCTTTTGTACTGTCTCAGTGGGTTTGCACAGAGAGAGGTGCATCCTGGGATAGGGTATAAAAGCCAGGAGCACATGTGGCAGGGGGTCTTTGGGTGGGAAGCCAAGTCCCAGAAGGAGGGTGAAGGCTGTCTCCTCTTCTGAAGGTGTGGAAGGTGGTCACAGGCAGTCAGCCTAGTAGACCAACAAAGTGTGGCTGAACTCAGAGGTCCAGTGGAAGCTGACTGAGGAGGTGAAGGCAGAGCAACTCTGGAAAAACAGTGTCCGTGAGTACAGGGGAGCTTGCCGAAGGGTCTGCCCAGTAAGGGGAGCACTCCAGTGGCTAGCGTCAGCGGACGGGAGTCAACACGCAGGCAGTAAGAGTAAAGGGGGTGCCAAGTTATTAACCCTGAAGAGTATATTAAGGCGGGAACAGTTAATCTATCTTAACTTCAGTGGCAAGGTGAAGCAGCGGCCTTGTCGCATTCTACAGTCAGTTGTCCTCAGGATTTGTGCATAGTTAACGTTGGAGTATCCCACTCATCCCTTCTCCAATCCCAGTTCTGAATAAAACACAAAAACCACATCCCCTGGACTGATCATTGGCTGAGCCAAGGACTGTATTTGATATTCATCTGCTTTCAGTTGCTAGGGGTAACCCAAGGGAACCCAAGAAGTGTAATTCTCAGTGGCTCTCTAGGGGGCAGTGCTACATAATGTATCCCTATTACATGAGAATAAGGAAGAGAAAGAGGAGGAATAAAATACAGGAGAGGAGACATCACAGGCATTGGACACATCTAATACCACTGAAAAGGTATATCAAGCACTTCACTATGCTGATTTGAGAAGGTATCTCATGAAGTTTTATAACTTTACAAGAATGAAAGTAACTATTTTCAACCATCTTTTGAAGCAGCTACATTCTCAGCTTCAGCAGATGACTACAAGCATGTGAAGGTGTATGCCTCCAGAAAAATGGCTTCATTATGAGGTACGTTGAATTGAAATTAGGGGCAACATTAAAGCAAAACTAAAGTCCAACTATGATACACTGTGAGCAGGCAGGCATTCTGTTGCAGAATAGACCTGCAATCCAGTGCTGCATCTTGGCCTAGGCAAACAAGGCCCAGGCCTAGGGCAGCACTTTTCAGGGGGGCAGCAAAAAAAGCTGATGGGGCTGCACTGATATGCTGCCCTGATGGGCACTGATATGTTGCACTGATGGGCACTAATAGACTGCACTGATGGCTACTGATGAGGCAGGGCTGATAAGCTGCACTGATAGGGCTGCACTAATAAGGCAACACTGATGGGCACTGATATGATGCACTGATAGGCTGCACTAATGGGCACTGAGAGGCTGCACTGGTGGCCACTGATGGGGCTGTACTGATGGCCACTGATGAGGCTGCACTGATATGCTGAACTGATGAGGTTGCACTGATGAGCACTGATAAGGCCGCACTGAGGGGCACTGATGAAGCTGAACTTATAGGAACTGATGAGGCTGCACTGATGGGCACCGATAGACTGTGGTTGTGGTCTGTGGTTTACATATGACAGGGCGGGTCATAAACAGAAAAGGGTGTGGCCTTTACAGGAAGGGGTGGGTCATATTTAAATGAGGGGTGCCCAAGTTTAGTCAGGCCTAGGGCAGCACAAAACCTAAATACACCACTGCTGCAATCCCCAGGCTGTAAACTCAGCTGTGCATGCACAGCTCAGCTTACAATGGCCAGGCCGATCCTGTGTGCAGGGATGATTAGCTCTTGCACATGCGCAGGAGTGGCGTCATCCCACACTGGCCAATGAAGATGGCTGAAACCCGGCACACAGGAGAAAATGTAGGACTTTTTATCACAGAAGAGACATGCAATGTCTCCACTGCAATAAAATAAGCCTACCTGCCTTCTCACAGTCTTTTTTGGCAAGTAGACTGAGCTGCACATGCTCAGTTCACTTTACATCACTGCAATGGTTCCTGTGTGCTGGGATGACTAACTCCAGCATATATTCAGGGGTTGAGTCATCCAACGGCAGCCAATCAAGATGAGCGAAAACTGACACCTGGAAGGATTCGGGAAGAAACTGGTGGCATGGGTGAGGGACACCTGGCGGACTTCCGACTGTTGGCAAGGAAGTAAGTATGGTGCCCTTATTTCCCCTTTAAAATAATTGTATTACATGTCAGTACTTAACCAGCTTGGCTCCAGAGCAATGTTTTTCTGATTTTTTGGCAATAGAAGTACTTAAACCCCCATAACATTATATATTTTCTGAAATCAGAGGCCCTGTAGAATAAAAAGGTGATAACTGCAAATTTTTGTTTCACGTGATATTTGCGCAAATGTTTATTAAACGCAAATTGTCTTGGAAAAAATATATTAAAATAAATTTTAGTGCAAAACCACACCATATAATACCCATTTTTAGTTAAAATATAAATAAATATTAAGCATTCCATGTCTTAAAATTGCGTGCGCCCACGATATCGCCAAAATATTTTTGATGTATATGGATGGTATCTGTACAGTATGCACATACATGCACATAGGGATACATTACCGTCTATTTAACTACTTTCCGCCCACCCACAGTAGTTTTACTGTGGTCAAATGGCACAGGCAGGCTGGACAAGGTACCTACATGTCACCACTAGGGATGAGCTTCAAGTTCGAGTCGAACATAAGTTCAACTCGAATATTGGCTTGTTCGTCAAATGACAAAGAAATGGGCTTTCAACTTGATGGCGGACCCCAACTTGGACATCTCCTCCACTCCTAAACGCTCCCCTCATGCTCTACAAGCTCTCTTTCACGAGGCGGAGTTGTTCGATACCTGGCGCTGCCTACATCCAGGTGAACGTTAACACAGAAATCAGAGTTATATCAGCGCAAATGGATGTAAATGATGAATGAAAGCAGCTGTACTCTCAGGTCAAAGAACAAATCCTGTATCAAAATATATCTGCAAAATAGAGCAGCGCTAACACAATTGCTTCTATGGTGAAAAAAAGAAAAAAAGAAATAATGATAGTCCATGCAATTCCCGTGAGGAAAAGGTGACACACAATCCTGGGTAGAAGACACAGGTGCCCTAGTGCACTCACGACCACCACCTTCTGAAATGGCCTCTCACCTTAAACCTGTTTGTCATAAGCATATAACATCCGGGCAATCAAGGAACGATCCTTAACAGAACAGACCCAATGGATCAGCCTTACTCCGTAGCCACACAGCCAACAGTATCCCTGGTTGAGCACTGGACGGCAGCTCCACTCAGCACCATGCAATAGGGAACATAAGAGCGGGCAAGCCCATAGTGTGATACTGACAAACTTTTATTGATACAGCACAGAGATAGACAGCCTCTTACTTGGTTAGTGGTTAAAAACAGCATGTAGTGTACAGCGATGTCAGGCGGGTCCTGCAGGCAGCCTCGCCGGAATTTCCAAACAGCAGCGGGTGACGTCAGTAGCTCCGCCTTCCCCCCGGACGCGTGTCGTCTCCCAATGGGTGGAGACTTCTTCAGCGGTGTTGAAGGCAGCGTGAGACGTCAACCCTTTATGTGAACCGGAAACACCGCTCATTGGACGAGCAGTCCCGGACTTGTCATTGGCTAGTCTCTGTAGTCAGGGCAACCAGGACGCCGCTTCTAACTAAAAGGCAGAAGCCGGGAACATCATATGCCGGAGGACAGCCCAATGAGTCATTGGGCTGTCCTCCGGCATATGATGTTCCGGCTTCCGCCTTTTAGTTAGAAGCGGCATCCTGGTTGCCGTGACTACAGAGACTAGCCAATGACAAGTCCGGGACTGCTCGTCCAATGAGCGGTGTTTCCGGTTCACATAAAGGGTTGACGTCTCACGCTGCCTTCAACACCGCTGAAGAAGTCTCCACCCATTGGGAGACGACACGCGTCCGGGGGGAAGGCGGAGCTACTGACGTCACCCGCTGCTGTTTGGAAATTCCGGCAAGGTTGCCTGCAGGACCCGCCTGACATCGCTGTACACTACATGCAGTTTTTAACCACTAACCAAGTAAGAGGCTGTCTATCTCTGTGCTGTATCAATAAAAGTTGTCAGTATCACACTATGGGCTTGCCCGCTCTTATGTTCCCTATTGCATGGTGCTGAGTGGAGCTGCCGTCCAGTGCTCATCCAGGGATACTGTTGGCTGTGTGGCTACGGAGTAAGGCTGATCCATTGGGTCTGTTCTGTTAAGGATCGTTCCTTGATTGCCCGGATGTTATATGCTTATGACAAACAGGTTTAAGGTGAGAGGCCATTTCAGAAGGTGGTGGTCGTGAGTGCACTAGGGCACCTGTGTCTTCTACCCAGGATTGTGTGTCACCTTTTCCTCACGGGAATTGCATGGACTATCATTATTTCTTTTCTTCTTTTTTTCACCATAGAAGCAATTGTGTTAGCGCTGCTCTATTTTGCAGATATATCCAGGTGAACGTGATTATTCCTTTCATTCCCATCACCATAATGCTTACTCCCGCATTGATATGATCTTAGTTGACAAACACCTGCTACAAAACACCCAGAGCTCGGCTATCCATAATATTACTTGGTCCGATCACGCACCGGTGACTGTTTCTCTTCAGGAATCCCGCTCTCAGGGTCCCGCATATCTGTGGAGGGCAAACAGGCAGGTATTGGCCTCTCCTCAGCTTGCTTCTCAAATACAGAAGCACCTTGAGGAATACTTCCAGCACAATGCGGGATCGGTCTCTGATCCGACAATTGTTTGGTGTACCCACAAGGCTTTTATATGTGGTGTTCTCATTAAGATGTGTGCGCGGCTTAGGAGGCAGAGGACACAGCGTCTGAACCAACTCTTGGCTGATATTAAATGCCTAGAACCCCTGAACAAATCGTTCCCATCCCCACATCTAGCCCAACAATTACGGGAGCATAGATCAACTCTAAGGGACCTCTTGATAGAACAGCAGGACAAGTATTTTCAAGCTCTCAAGCTGTCCCATTACTCTGCTGGGAATAAAGTGGGGAAATTATTAGCGAACAAATTAAAAGCCAGGCGCGTCAAAAGTAGAATAGCATATCTCTTGAACCCTGTTACAAACACAAAAATCACCAATCCTCAGGAAATAGCTGACTCTTTCGCCAGCTACTATGAATCATTATACAATCTGAAAAACGACACTGCCACCCCCCAGCCAACTGAACTACTTATTTCCGCTTTCTTAGACTCTATCAAATTACCACACCTCACTCCCTCTCAATTGCAAGCTCTCAATGCCCTAATCTCCACTGCTGAGGTGGAACGGGCCATTCGAACGCTGCCAACGGGGAAATCTCCCGGACCGGATGGCCTCCCAAATTTATATTATAAAAAATTTGCTTTGGTCCTTAGTCCACATTTGGCCTCTGTATACGTGGCTGTGGTGTCCTCTGCCTCTCTGCCTGGTGAAATGCTTCAAGCATATGTTGTTACATTGCCTAAGCCGGGTAAAGAACCAACATCTCCTCCTAATTTTAGACCAATATCATTATTGAACACCGATGTAAAACTGTACGCTAAGGTCTTGGCCCTTAGGCTTCACCCTATCCTACCGGATCTTATTGATCTGGATCAGTCGGGATTTGTTAGGGGGCGTCAGGCCTCAGATGCCACCAGATGGGTCATAGGACTTGTGGACAAGGCTGGATCTGGTCGGGTGCCTTCTCTGCTGCTCTCTTTGGATGCGGAGAAGGCATTCGACCGGGTCCACTGGACATATATGTCTAGGGTGTTACAAAGATTTGGTTTTGATGGTCCCATTTTACATGCAATTTTAGTGCTGTATTCTAACCCCTCTGTGAAGTTATATACCTCTAACATGTTGTCCCGGTCATTTCCTATCACAAACGGGACGAGGCAAGGCTGTCCATTGTCGCCATCGATTTTTAACTTGCTCATCGAACCCCTGGCGGCGGCTGTGAGATCCTCAGCGAATATCAAGGGCCTTACCACCTCCTCCCGATCACATGTTATAAGTTTATTCGCGGATGATGTCATTATCTTTATGACTGACCCTGAAAACTCTTTGGCAGCTACGCATTCTTTGTTGCAACACTTTAGCCTGGCCTCTTACTATAAAGCCAATTTTACAAAGTCCTTGGTTCTCCCTATAGGTATGTCCCGAAGCCTATGTCAGAAATTTAAAACTATATACCCCTATTCTTGGAAACAAAACAGCATCCCGTACCTGGGAATCCAATTGACTTCTAGGGTGGACTTGCTGGCTGAAGCTAACTTCCCTCCCCTAATAACTAAAATTATGCAAGAATGTCGTAGAATTTCAAAAACTGAACTTACATGGTCGGGCCGCCTTGCCTCATTCAAAATGCTTCTCTTACCCCAGATTCTCTATATATTTCGAACATTAGTGATCCCAGTACCCCGCAAAACTCTTGTCTCGCTCTCAAGGGGTTGGTGTGGAGAGGCAAGAGACCAAGGAGCGCCCACTCTTTCATGATTAAGCGCTGGTCTGCAGGGGGTATGGGAATGATTGATATTAAGGACTATCTACTAGCCACACACTTGGCACAACTGAAATACTGGGTGGCCCCAGTACCTCCAACAGTGTGGAGCACTATGGAAGCAGAGATGTGCTCCCCCCTCACCCTGCGGATGGTGATTTTGGCGGATCTGTGGCGTCCTATGCCATTGAAAACACTCCCTATCTCGATCCAGGCATCCCTTCTGGCCTGGCGTGAGTTCACGGCCCATGTGCTTCAACCTCCCTCTCTGGTAAGGGTCCTGGTGCCGGTGGGTGTCTTGGAACTTGATATTTCTCACACCTCGTTTAGGAACTGGGCCAACAAGGGTATAACCACTGTGGACCATATCCTGTCGGGGAACGTCTTGAAACCGTTCTCCCGCTTACGGGAAGAATACTCAATCCCTATCACTGACTACTATTTATATATTCAAGTTTCCCATTTTCTTCGCTCCTTGGCAGGCTTTCCCCCATGTATACTTACCATCACAGGGTTGGATGTTCCTACTAGGTAACTTTTGCTCGGTTAAAGGGACCTCCCTCTTCTACAACTTTCTTCAGCATAAACTGGAGCATTGTAAATCTGTCCCCTTTGTGAAGTGGGAAAAAGATCTGGAAGACACCTTTACTGATCAACAATGGCAAGCAGCTTTTCATTCTGTCCGACAATCTTCCTCTTGCACTAATTCGTACCCGACAACTCACCCCTGTGCTGGAGGGGGTGCGGTGAAGTAGCCCACCTCACTCATGTGTTTTGGTCCTGTCGACACCTAAAAAGTTTTTGGAATAAAATCTTCTCCATAATCTCAGATATTACAGGGGTGCTGTCCTGCCCCTCTCCGGCACTGGCAATACTGAATATAGGGATTGAAAACTTCCCCGTGGAGTGCAGTTCTGTAGTCACGCACATACTGCTGGCGGCTCGCAACCTCATAACCAGGCAATGGAAATCCAACGTAGTGCCAAATGCATCGTAGGTTATTGCCCTGGTCATACCTATGAAAAGCTGCTTGCCTACAAGTCAGGGAATGGCGCCAGATTTGATCAAAGTTGGCTCATGTTGTCCTCCTGGATCTCGAGTTAGCACTGACCCAATTGTTTAAACATTTATTGATTACTCTTAATGCTCTGCTGGCCTGTTGTTGCTGCTGTCTTTTATTTTGTTGTTGTACATGTTTCTTTGTCACATGCATACTTAAGATGCCTATCACTTATTATTGGATATGGCTCATTAGGGAAGTAGTGCCTCGGTATTCCCTTTTATGATGTGTAATCACAAGGTTTATGTCTTTTGAAATGGCAACATTGCTCTTCCCCTCCTTCTACCTTCCCTCTCGTCCTCCCTCACACTCCTCAATCTCATTCTTTTAACTTCTTCCTCTCTTCTTCTCCTCTGCTATCCTATTCCTTCTCTGCTTCTCCCTCCCCCTCCCCCTTCCCACCCTTCTATTCCTCTACCTCCCCCTTCCTCCCCCCTCCTTAAAATTCAATAAAAAACTTTAATGAGAAAAAAAAATAGCTTGATAGTCCCTAGACGTTAAAGGGGTTGTAAAGTCAGAGGGTTTTTATCTCAATGCATTCAATGCATTAAGATAAAAAAATCTTCTGTGTGCAGCAGCCCCCTTCTGTCCCCCTAATGCTTACCTGACCCCCCTCTCGATTCAGCGATGTCCAGGACTGTCTCAGCCATCCAGGACTCCCTTCCTCATTGGCTAAGACACAGCAGTGGCACCATTGGTTCCCGCTGCTTTCAATAAAAGTCAGTTAGCCAATGAGGAGAGAGAGGGGGCAGGGTCAAACCACAGCTCCATGTCTCAATGGATACACAGCGCTGTGCCTCGGCTCAGGTGCCCCTATAGCAAGCTGCTTGCCGTGGGGGCACTTAAAGGGAAGGAGGGGCCAGGAGAGCCAAAGAGGGATCCGAGAAGAGGAGGATCCAGGCTGCTCTTTGCAAAACCACTGCACAGAGGAGATAAGTATAACATGTATGTTATTTTTATTGAAAAATAAAAACAAGACTTTACAATTTGTACAGTGTTAATGTACAGTGTTATCATTGATCACTGTATAAGTGTCACTAGTGATCACTGCCGTTACAATATACTGTAGCACCTATAGCTGTGTAAATTCCAGTATATACTGTATATCATATTTTGTAGACACTATAACTTTCACACAAACTAATTAATATAACGAATTAATATACTCTTATTGGGATTTTTTTTTTTACCAAAGACATCTAGCAGAATCAATTTTTTATTGGATATGTTTTATAACAGAAAGTAGATAATATTGTTTTTTTTTCCCCATTTTTTTCAGCTGTTTTTTTTCGTTGATATAATAAAAAATAAAAAAAACCCAGTGGTGATAAAATACCACCAAAATAAAGCTCTATTTGTGTCAAAAAAAATAATATACTGTATATACTCTCGTATAAGTCGACCCGAAAATAGGCCGATGCACCAAAGCTTACCACAAAAAACTGGGAAAACGTATTGACTCGAGTATAAGCCTAGGGTGGGAAATGCAGCAGCTATTGGTAAATTTCAGAAATAAAAATAGATACCAGAGGCTGCAGGCATGGTACAGGAGAGGAAGAAGCTTGTGCAAGAGATTCAGAGGCTGCGGGCATGGTGCAGGAGATGCAGGGGCTGCGGGCATGGTGCAGAAGATGCAGGGCTGCGGGCATGGTGCAGGAGATGCAGGGCTGCGAGCATGGTGCAGGAGATGCAGGACTGAGGGCATGAGGCAGGAGATGCAGGGCTGCAGGCATGGTGCAGAAGATGCAGGGCTGAGGGCATGGTGCAGGAAATGCAGGGCTGTGGGCATGATGCAGGAGATGCAGGGCTGTGGGCATGGTGCAGGAAATGCAGGGCTGAGAGTATGGTGCAGGATATGCAGAGGCTGCTCAGGGGTCTTACTTACCCATCCCTGAGGTGCCTTACATTTAAAAATGGCGCCACCTTGCACCACACGTCATTGCGCATGCGCCGTCTGCCCGAGAATGGCCCAGTGCATACAGGCTTTTCTAAGCGGTGGCAGCACATGCACAGTGTGCATAGCTGGCCAGCCGCGGCTGACATTTGGTCGGCCCCAGGGAGAACAGGTAAGTGGGACCCTCCCTTGAGTATAAGCCGAGGGGGGGCTTTTTCAGCATAAGAAATGTACTAAAAAAAGTCAGCTTATACACAAGTATATACGGTAAAATTAATTTGCGTAGTGTTACATGATCGCGCAACTACCAGTTAAAATAACACAGTGCTGAATAGTAAAAATTGCCCTGGTCATGAAGGGGGTAAAACATTATTCCTATTTAAAAGGAGCCTTACAATAGGCTTTTTGCTCTCTGGCACTCAAGAAGCATAAACAATATACAGTAAAAGAAAAATAATGTTCAATTATAGGACAGAATATAGAATTATGTATAGAATTATAGAAAAAAAAAAACAAGTCTTTTGAAATAGTTGAAGAGGCATAATGTAGAAATGTTGAATGGCCTTACTAAGCCTTTATTAATTTCCAAAGGTATGATTTCCATCCAAGCTGTGCTCCTATTGTTTTGTCAGCCATTGTAATGTGGTAGGCAAGCTTTTTCTGAAACTTGCATTATGTTGACCTTTTTAATATTCACTATTTTGATTGGCTGATTATGCAACAAACAAGGAAACAAACATTATGGAAATGGTATAACAATGTACCTCCATGCGGACAAGCAGCATGCCTCATTGACATGTAAACAAGTAAGCTTTGTAAAATTGTCATGCTTATGATCAGCAAATGCGTTTTACAAAGAGACAAAACATTTTCCAACCAGTAATCTCATTTTCAAAAAATGATCCTCTTAAAGTATTGGTGAATAATCCATATGTTGTATTCTCATCACATACATTTATGTAACAGTGATTTCAGAGCAGAATGTTTAGATGAACACTTTTGCATAATATGTATGTGTAAACATATTTTCCCAGATTTTGTAATGATACATAGGAATATTGTATTTATTTCATGTATTTATATTTGATCGAGCAGAAGTGGTTGGGGACTGAAAAAACCTTGGCAAGGTCAGAGTTGTTACTATGAAAATAAATCAGTGTCGTGATGAGAGCTTTGACTATGACTGCAAGCAACACCTTCCTAGGCATGAACACTTTACTTTTCAAAATAAAAAATTAATTCTGGTCCTAATAATATATTTAGCCCTATATACAGTATGTCAAGGATACAAAACATTGGTCTCCATTCAGGAGGTAGGACATTTCGCTTACCACTACTCATATGTAAAATAGGACTAGGCTGGGGGACAGAGGGGCATTTGTACCCCAAGCCAATACAAATATGTCTTGGCCTGGTGGCCTTAAATGGAGATGCTCCCCATGAAGACATTAATCAGACCATAACTAGGGATGATCGAACTTTTAAAAAGTTCGGTTCGACCAGAACACCCGAACTTCCCGAAAGTTCGGGTCTGGATTCCAGAACCCCATTGAAATCAATGGGACCTGAACTTCGGTAGTCAAAAACACCATTTTGAAGCCCTAAAACCCAATAAATGCCCCTAAAAAGTGCCTAGGGTTCTGGGTCATGCCCCAGGGACTATTAATCACACAAAAAAAGTTCTTAAAAATTGTCGTTTTTGATAGAGAGCCAATTATTGAAAAAATTATTGAAAAAAAAATGAGATTTCTTGGATTTAGTGTCTGGGGGGTCTAACAAGTGTACCTGTGAAGTTTCAGCTCTGTAGCATGTCCAGAACCAGAAAAAAAAAGAATTTTTATTAGCGCAGGGATGTGGCTCCGCTCCTATCACACCTATATGTGTGTATGTGTATATATACATATATGTGTGTGTGTGTATATACCCCTATACAGAAGTTCAGATGTTATGCCTGCCTCCAAAGACTCCCAAAAAATGCCCAAAGAAACGCCTGCAACAACACACCTGGGCGTTTTTGTTGCAGGCGTTTATTGGGCATTTTTTGGGTGTCTTTGGAGGCAGGCATAACATCTGAACTTCTGTATATGGGTATATATATACACACACACACACATATATGTATATATACACATACACACATATAGGTGTGAAAGTAGCAGAACCCCATCCATGCACAAATGAAATTATTTACAGGGATGTGGCTCCGCTCCTATCACACCTATATGTGTGTATGTGTATATATACATATATGTGTGTGTGTGTGTATATACCCCTATACAGAAGTTCAGATGTTATGCCTGCCTCCAAAGACGCCCAAAAAATGCCCAAAAAAACACCTGCAACAACACACCTGGGCGTTTTTGTTGCAGGTGTTTATTGGGCATTTTTGGGCATCCTTGGAGGCAGGCATAACATCTGAACTCCTGTATAGGGGTATATATACACACGCACATATATGTATATATACACATACACACATATAGGTGTGATAGGAGCGGAGCCACATCCCTGCAAATAATTTAATTAGCGCATGGATGGGGTTCCGCTACTTTCACACCTATATGTGTGTATGTGTATATATACAAATATGTGTGTGTTCAGCTTGTATAACAATGTAAATTTGCTGTCCCCTCAAAAGAACTCAACTCACAGCGAATAATGTCTAAACCACTGGCAACAAAAGTGCGTACACCCCTAAGTGCAAATATGCAAATTGGGCCAAATTAGCTATTCACCCCCCCCCCCCGTGTCATGTGAGTCATTAGTGTTACAAGGTCTCAGGTGTGAATGGGGAGCAGATGTGTTAAAGTTGGTGTTATCACCCTCACTCTCTCATACTGGTCACTGGAAGTTCAGCATGCACCTCATGGCAAAGAACTCTCTGAGGATCTGAAAAAAAGAATTGTTGCTCTACATAAAGATGTCCTAGGCTATAAGAAGATTGCCAAGACCCTGAAACTGACCTGCAGCATGGTGGCCAAGACCATACAGCGGTTTACCAGGACACGTTCCACTCAGAACAGGGCTCGCCACGATCGACCAAAGAAATTGAGTGCATGTGCTCAGCGTCATATTCAGAGGTTGTCTTTGGGAAATAGACGTATGAGTGCTGCCAGCATTGCTGCAGATGGTACAAAAGAACAGCGCAAAATGGTTGTGATTGGCATAAAATATGGTGAATCACCAAAAACCATAAATAGACAAATATAAATATATGAGACAGATATCCTAAAACCCTGTGCAATGAATATCAATACAAGAACAGTATCATACACCCTGTGCGGTGAATACAAAAGTCCATAAAAATAATGACAGTCAATCAAAAATGCATAGAATCCAAAATGCATAAAAATCCAAAGTGCTTCAGCAAGTAGCCAGTGAAAGATAGTCCACAAAAGGTGCTCAAGTGCTGGAAATTCTGTGCAAAATCATGCTGCCATGGTGTGGTGACAAATAGTGACTTTCCTCTCCCCTAGGATATTACACTTACCGGACAAAATGGACCCCTAGACAATATTGTGTAAGGGTCACACAGGCTTAGTCCAGTAAGGAATCCAGGCAATTGTCCTTTGGGCTGATTAGAACCACCTAGGGACCTCCAATAGACTCAGCAGGATAGGGACCATCGTCACAACTTCTAAAAGACCTAGAACAACCGAAGACAGAACGCGGGAACCACTCAGGGAGTGGTTCCCGCGTTTTGTCTTCGGTTGTTCTAGGTCTTGTAGAAGTTGTGACGATGGTCCCTATCCTGCTGAGTCTATTGGAGGTTAAGAGGGTTAAGGCAGTGCTGGAAAATAACGGTGGCCACACAAAATATTGACACTTTGGGCCCAATTTAGACATTTTCACTTAGGGGTGTACTCACTTTTGTTGACAGCGGTTTAGACAGAGGTGTAACTAGAACCTTCAGGGCCCCGGTGCAAGAAACAATGAAGGGCCCCCCGGATCCCAGGCCAAGGCCCTTCCCTTCAAGCCTAGGGCTCCTCCCACTGATCCTGGGGCCCTTCACTCTCGTTGCGGGGCCCTTTATTACGGTCCCGCAGCGGGACCCTTTCACAAGTTCTGCAGTGGGCCCAGTAGGGGGGGGACCAGGGGAGCACACAGGGGCCCAGAGACAGCAGGACACAAGTGAACTGGATAGGAGGAGTGGTGGGAGCAGAATACAGAGGAACCAATCTCCTCCATTTTCCTCCTGCAGCTACAGGATGAAAAAGGAGGACAGTGATTTCTCTACATGCTGCCTCCGCCGCCCTTCCTATCCAGGTATACAGTGGAGCTGCACGGGCCCCCTGGAGCATGGGGCCCGGTTGCAATTGCAACCCCTGCAACCCCTGTAGTTACGCCCCTGGGTTTAGACATTTATGGCTGTGTGTTGAATTATTTTGAGGGGACAGCAAATTTACACTGTTATACAAGCTGTACACTGACTACTTTACATTGTAGAAAAGTGTAATTTCTTCAGTGTTGTCACATGAAAAGATTTAATAAAATGAAAGTGCAAAAAGCTTTTCACTTTCACATAATGCGACAAAAAATCTGGTGCAGTGAGACCCCTAACGGACTATGGAGGCAGAACCACATATCAAATTCTATTGATAATTATTTTTATTATATAAACATTCAGTAAAAAGGACAAATGTCCTAATAAAAGGACATTGCAACAAATAGTCATACATGCGTCTACAGACATTACAAGCATCCAAAGGGCTGCAAATGCAGAGAGTAAGGTCAGCCGAAGTGAAATGATGTGATGAACCCTGACATGTTTCGGACCTGTAGTCCTTCCTCAAAAGAGATAGTGGGTATTTGTACTTCTAAAACATAGATACATAGCAATTTACTGTATGTAATTAACAAATGTCATGGATCTATGTTTTAGAAGTACAAATACCCACTATCTCCCCTGAGGTACAGGTCCGAAACATGTCAGGGTTCATCACATCAAATTACTTGGGCTGACCTTGCTCTCTGCATTTGCAGCCCTTTGGATGCTTGTAATGTCTGTAGACGCATGTATGACTATTTGTTGCAATGTAATTTTATTAGGACATTTGTCCTTTTTACTGAATGTTTCTATAATAAAAATAATTATCAATAGAATTTGATATGTGGTTCTGCCTCCATAGTCCGTTAGGGGTCTCACTGCACCAGATTTTTTGTCTCATTATTGTATACAAAAAGTGCAGCTCTTGTCCAAATAGGTGACAATATGTGGACATAAATAATATATATGCGAATAGTGACCCCACAGCCTGCCTATTTTGAGTAGCACAGTGTAAAAACAATCTATGCAACAGTCCAATCAATGCAAACAAACCAAAAAAATTCAAAGAAAACAGGAAAAAAAGAGTGTCCCAAATGGATAATCTAAGAGATAGAAGTACATGCATAAAGGGAGCCAACTTTCCAAGGTCCTTTGTGAGTGAGAGCAATTATGAGGAATGCCTGCTTATCAGATTGATTTGGCTTGCAAACTAATGGAAAAGCCAAACAACCTTAGGGAATGTTTCCTCAAATTATCCACACGAAAAGTGACGATCCAGAAGCTCTCAAATATAGATTCCACACACGGTAATGGGACATTCAAAATGCAAATACTCATAGCGTGATACTGTATATTAACATGTTTATTAAAAACAATGAAGTGCACCCACAATGTCGTAGTTAAAAATGGGCATCTTAATGCAAAAAAAGGCAGAAACATTAGCCTGAAAAATAGCAATTATAATTCAACTGGCAGGCGATAAGCAAGGAGACATCATGTCTGATTCAACCCAATGCATTTCATCATACATTTGTTGTCGTCAGGGGCGTTGATATTGTTAGACTCCCCTGACGATGTCAAACATACGACAAAACGCAGATTTGCATTTTTTGTATGTTCAATTACCATGAGCGGAATCTAGATTGGAGAGCTTCTGGGTCGTCAGGATAATTCAGGGAAACATTCCCTAAGGCTTATTTGGCTTTTCCATTAGTTTGGAAGCCAAATCGTTCTGATAAGTAGTCATTCCTTATAATTGCTCTCACTCACGGAGGACCTTGGGAACTTGGCTCCCTTTTTGCATGTACTTCTATCTTGTGGATTACCAAATTGGGACACTCTTTTTTAAATTTTTTATTTAAATTTTTTTGGCTTGTTTGCACTGATAGGACTGTTGCATAGATTTTTTTTTACACACCCTGCTTATCAAAATAGGCACGCTGTGGGGTCACTATTCGCATATACATTGTTATTTATGTATTTGTCACTTATTTGGATAAGCGCTGCACATTTCGTTTGTTTTAGGTTTGTCTATTTGCCTGTGCTAGAAGCTGTCAATTATCATGTGTTATTATTGATCTAGCGCAGATTTTTTTGATTTTTGATTGCCTCATTATTATATTGCTCTATAGATCTTTGCAAGCAAACTGCTTTTTTACTACGGGCAAATATTTCACATTTTGACTCATAAGTCCAGCGCACCTTCTGCCATTTTTCTGCACCCCAGTTCCTATGTTTTCATGCATAGATGAGGAGCTTAGCCTTATTTCCACATCCTATGAATTAGCCTCCCAAGTCTTCCTGTGATTTGCAGGCTGTAAAACAAAGCGAGATTTCATGCTTCATGCAATGGTTAATATGCACTGCATCTGATGTGTAGAGCTGACTATGATCAGGTTAGACATCATACTGTTTTACCTATTTTACAGGAGAAATGTAGTGAGTTTAGCCTCCCAGAGTGGAAAGTAATGCAATCACTGCATTGTATATGAGGTATAATTATCAAAAGAATATTCATTAAAATGTCATACTGTTTTGGTGTTTTGTTTTACTCATGAATAGTAAAACACTTTGTTCTTTAAACAGATGTTCGTGTAATTACTTCTTTACAAATCCCAAACACAAGGGTTTTCTTCTTCATTTGTGTATAGAGGCCAATGGAGACATACAAATCTATCTTTTTTGGTCCTCTGGGATGCTGTACATCTAAAACGACAGGTTGTTAATACACATACCATCTAAATATAGAACCATGTAATCAGATTCCATCCACCTGTTTAAAGTTTGTTGGTCCTAAAGATACAGATAGATTTGCGTCATTGGCTTTGCGTCATTGGCTTCCATGGTATAAGAACAGGCTTAACAATAGTAGAATTTCAGTAAAGGAATAGTAAAGTATAGCATTTTGTATATGTTTTTCCCTATTTGTTATACGTTTATCAGTTATAAATTTACTGTCCAGCATTAGAGAGCTCCAAGCTGCATAACTGGATTTTTACAGCTCTGCTTTAAAATAGAGCATAAAAGCAGAAGAGATCTGAATACAAAGGCTAATGTACAACTTAGTCTCTTCTAACAAAGGTGGGGTCCCCCATCTAGTTTCATCAGTTCTATGGATCTTCCCAGTGATGATGCTAGCAGTCCTAAGCTTTCCAATTGGAAAAACAAGCATGCTTTGTAAAATGAGTGTCATGTGTGCCCCCCAAGGCAGGACTAGAGATGTAAAATGTCCGTAAATTTTAAAGCCATAGAAAAAAAAACATTTTTTCCTTGTTGTTTTTCAGAAAAAAAACAGTGTGGAGTAGTTTTACAAGTTAAAAGTAGGGTTGAGCGGACACCTAGATGTCCGTGTTCGACGGGTTCGGCCGAACTTTATAAAAAAGTCCGGGTCCGTGTCCCGGACTTTTACCGAACTTTTCCCGGACACCGAACCCCATTGAAGTCAATGGGGACCCGAACTTTAAGGCACTAAAATGGCTCTAAAACACCAAAGGAAAGGGCTAGAGTGCTGCAAATGGCAGCAAAACGTAATTAAGAGCATGGCAAGTGCTCTGCAAACAAATGTGGATAGGGAAATAACTTAAAACAACAAAAAAAAACAGAAAAATAAAACAATGTTCTTCTTCATCTCTGAAGGACGAGGCCCATATGGAGTAGGAGGGAGGTTGAGGTGGTGGTGGATGTGGCGGTGACATAGGCGTGCGCACAGGGTGTGCTGGGTGTGCCTGGGCACACCCTAATCACCTAGGGCACATAGCATTGCCAGTGAGGAGATGGGAAAGATCTCCCTGGGACCTGCTCTGCTCTATTTCTCCTTGCCTACAGGTACATGGCCCCGATACATTACTCTCCCTGCTGGCAAACACATGCATGTGTATTTCAACTTTGGGGTGCACACCTTAATGCAATAGGCTGCGCACACCTATGGGCGGTGTAGGTGGAAGCGGCGGTGGAGGAGGACCAGGGCCGGATTAACAGCATCATGGGCTTGGTGCTGAGGATTTTGAAGGGCCTTAAGGGCCGTGCCTTGCCATGCACCCAGAGGAGGAAGGGTGCAGCCATGCATGCCTAATTCAACATGGGATGCTGTCTCTGAAGCCCATAAACACATCCATGCATCGCCAACTGTCCCTCCTTGTCCGGCCTTCACGCTGTGTGGGGAGGTTCTGAGGGTGCTGCCTGGGGAAGCGAGCATAGAAGCCAGACTTCTGTGTTTACAAGTGACAGAAGAGCGGTAACAGTGAATATGGCCAACCCGGGGCCTATATAAAAGGTAGGGGCCTGGAGCTGCAGCTCCAATAGCCCCTACATTAATCTGGCCCTGAGGAGGAGGACGAGGTAGCCAACACTGCTTCTTTTCAAAAATTTTAAATGAGGGTACACCCCAAAAGAGTGAGAAAGAGCAAAAATGGAACAATGGGTGGGTAAGGTCGGTATCCATTGCTATTCTGCATAAGGTACGGAAAAGTCCCGTGGGATCCATGCCTGGTTCATTTTAATGAACGTGAGCTTGTCCACATTGTCTCTGGACAGGCGGCTGCGCTTGTCTGTTATAACGCCCCCAGCCGTGCTAAATACCCGTTCAGATAATACACTGGCTGCAGGGCACGCCAGCACCTCCAAGGCGTAAAGGGCAAGCTCAGGCCATGTGCCCAATTTGGAGACCCAGAAGTTGAAGGGGGCAGACCCGTCATTCACTACATGTAGGCGTGTGCACACATACTGCTCCACCATGTTGGTAAAATGCTGCCTCCTGCTAAGACGTTCCATCTGAGCTGCTGGTGCTGCTGTTTGTTGTGGCGTGCTGACAAAGCTTTTCCACATTTCGGCCATGCTAACCCTGCCTTCTGAGGTGCTGGCGGTGCCCTGGTTGCGTTGGCGACCTCCTCCTCCTCCTCCTCTGCCTTGTGCTTCCACTGTGGCCCCGCTGTCAGATGGGAATGCCAGCAGCATGGCGTCTACCAGCGTGCGCTTGTACTCGCGCATCTTGCGATCGCGCTCCAGTGAGTGAATTAAGGACGGTACGTTGTCCTTGTAACGGGGATCCAGCAGCGTGGCCACCCAGTAATCAGCACAAGTTAGAATGTGGGCAACTCGGCGGTCGTTGTGGAGACACTGCAGCATGTAATCGCTCATGTGTGCCAGGCTGCCCAGAGGCAACGAAAGGCTGTCCTCTGTGGGAGGTGTATCGTCCGTGTCCTCTGTATCCCCCCAGCAACGCACCAGTGATGGCCATGAGCTGGCCTGGGTGCCACCCTGCTGTGAACATGGTTCCATCTCCTCCTCCAGCTCCTCCTCCTCCTCATCCTCCTCATCCTCCAGAACTGTGCCCCTGCTGGACAATTGCGTCCCTGGCGTTTGCGTGTGCAGGAACCCACCCTCGGAGCCCCTTGCGAATGACTGCCCTGAAAGCCTTGGAAATGTTACCTCTTCATCCTCCTCCTCCTCCTCATCCTGTGCCACATCCTCTTCCATCATCACCCGAATTGTTTTTTCAAGGAGGCATAGAAGTGGGATAGTTAAGCTGAGAACGGCGTCATTGCCACTGGCCATGTTGGTGGAGTACTCAAAACAGCGCAACAAGGCACACAGGTCTCGCATGGAGGCCCAGTTAAATTAAATAGCCGAATAGAAAATATGATCCAAAAAAAGTGTATGTATATCACACGTACACAACCACACTGGGCCCCAATTACTATTGTTTGTACCCCTAAAAGGCTAGATGAGGAGTAGGGGGAGTATGGAACAGGCAGCACCCTCAAACCTTCAGAAGTATGAGATGAACCCCAACAACTTGGAAAGGTGGATCTCTCTCACACGTACCAACACAGACTATCCCCCAATTTAACTGATCCCCAAAGGTTTTTGATTAAATAGCGGAATAGAAAATATGATCCAAAAAAAGTGTATGTATATCACACGTACACAACCACACTAGGCCCCAATTACTATTGTTTGTACCCCTAAAAGGCTAGGAGTAGGGGGAGTATGGAACAGGCAGCACCCTCAAACCTTCAGAAGTATGAGATGAACCCCAACAACTTGGAAAGGTGGATCTCTCTCACACGTACCAACACAGACTATCCCCCAATTTAACTGATCCCCAAAGGTTTTTGATTAAATAGCGGAATAGAAAATATGATCCAAAAAAAGTGTATGTATATCACACGTACACAACCACACTAGGCCCCAATTACTATTGTTTGTACCCCTAAAAGGCTAGGAGTAGGGGGAGTATGGAACAGGCAGCACCCTCAGACCTTCAGAAGTATGAGATGAACCCCAACAACTTGGAAAGGTGGATCTCTCTCACACGTACCAACACAGACTATCCCCCAATTTAACTGATCCCCAAAGGTTTTTGATTAAATAGCGGAATAGAAAATATGATCCAAAAAAAGTGTATGTATATCACACGTACACAACCACACTAGGCCCCAATTACTATTGTTTGTACCCCTAAAAGGCTAGGAGTAGGGGGAGTATGGAACAGGCAGCACCCTCAAACCTTCAGAAGTATGAGATGAACCCCAACAACTTGGAAAGGTGGATCTCTCTCACACGTACCAACACAGACTATCCCCCAATTTAACTGATCCCCAAAGGTTTTTGATTAAATAGCGGAATAGAAAATATGATCCAAAAAAAGTGTATGTATATCACACGTACACAACCACACTGGGCCCCAATTACTATTGTTTGTACCCCTAAAAGGCTAGATGAGGAGTAGGGGGAGTATGGAACAGGCAGCACCCTCAAACCTTCAGAAGTATGAGATGAACCCCAACAACTTGGAAAGGTGGATCTCTCTCACACGTACCAACACAGACTATCCCCCAATTTAACTGATCCCCAAAGGTTTTTGATTAAATAGCGGAATAGAAAATATGATCCAAAAAAAGTGTATGTATATCACACGTACACAACCACACTAGGCCCCAATTACTATTGTTTGTACCCCTAAAAGGCTAGGAGTAGGGGGAGTATGGAACAGGCAGCACCCTCAAACCTTCAGAAGTATGAGATGAACCCCAACAACTTGGAAAGGTGGATCTCTCTCACACGTACCAACACAGACTATCCCCCAATTTAACTGATCCCCAAAGGTTTTTGATTAAATAGCGGAATAGAAAATATGATCCAAAAAAAGTGTATGTATATCACACGTACACAACCACACTAGGCCCCAATTACTATTGTTTGTACCCCTAAAAGGCTAGGAGTAGGGGGAGTATGGAACAGGCAGCACCCTCAAACCTTCAGAAGTATGAGATGAACCCCAACAACTTGGAAAGGTGGATCTCTCTCACACGTACCAACACAGACTATCCCCCAATTTAACTGATCCCCAAAGGTTTTTGATTAAATAGTGGAATAGAAAATATGATCCAAAAAAAGTGTATGTATATCACACGTACACAACCACACTGGGCCCCAATTACTATTGTTTGTACCCCTAAAAGGCTAGATGAGGAGTAGGGGGAGTATGGAACAGGCAGCACCCTCAAACCTTCAGAAGTATGAGATGAACCCCAACAACTTGGAAAGGTGGATCTCTCTCACACGTACCAACACAGACTATCCCCCAATTTAACTGATCCCCAAAGGTTTTTGATTAAATAGCGGAATAGAAAATATGATCCAAAAAAAGTGTATGTATATCACACGTACACAACCACACTAGGCCCCAATTACTATTGTTTGTACCCCTAAAAGGCTAGGAGTAGGGGGAGTATGGAACAGGCAGCACCCTCAAACCTTCAGAAGTATGAGATGAACCCCAACAACTTGGAAAGGTGGATCTCTCTCACACGTACCAACACAGACTATCCCCCAATTTAACTGATCCCCAAAGGTTTTTGATTAAATAGCGGAATAGAAAATATGATCCAAAAAAAGTGTATGTATATCACACGTACACAACCACACTAGGCCCCAATTACTATTGTTTGTACCCCTAAAAGGCTAGGAGTAGGGGGAGTATGGAACAGGCAGCACCCTCAAACCTTCAGAAGTATGAGATGAACCCCAACAACTTGGAAAGGTGGATCTCTCTCACACGTACCAACACAGACTATCCCCCAATTTAACTGATCCCCAAAGGTTTTTGATTAAATAGCGGAATAGAAAATATGATCCAAAAAAAGTGTATGTATATCACACGTACACAACCACACTGGGCCCCAATTACTATTGTTTGTACCCCTAAAAGGCTAGATGAGGAGTAGGGGGAGTATGGAACAGGCAGCACCCTCAAACCTTCAGAAGTATGAGATGAACCCCAACAACTTGGAAAGGTGGATCTCTCTCACACGTACCAACACAGACTATCCCCCAATTTAACTGATCCCCAAAGGTTTTTGATTAAATAGCGGAATAGAAAATATGATCCAAAAAAAGTGTATGTATATCACACGTACACAACCACACTAGGCCCCAATTACTATTGTTTGTACCCCTAAAAGGCTAGGAGTAGGGGGAGTATGGAACAGGCAGCACCCTCAAACCTTCAGAAGTATGAGATGAACCCCAACAACTTGGAAAGGTGGATCTCTCTCACACGTACCAACACAGACTATCCCCCAATTTAACTGATCCCCAAAGGTTTTTGATTAAATAGCGGAATAGAAAATATGATCCAAAAAAAGTGTATGTATATCACACGTACACAACCACACTAGGCCCCAATTACTATTGTTTGTACCCCTAAAAGGCTAGATGAGGAGTAGGGGGGGTATGGAACAGGCAGCACCCTCAAACCTTCAGAAGTATGAGATGAACCCCAACAACTTGGAAAGGTGGATCTCTCTCACACGTACCAACACAGACTATCCCCCAATTTAACTGATCCCCAAAGGTTTTTGATTAAATAGCGGAATAGAAAATATGATCCAAAAAAAGTGTATGTATATCACACGTACACAACCACACTAGGCCCCAATTACTATTGTTTGTACCCCTAAAAGGCTAGATGAGGAGTAGGGGGGGTATGGAACAGGCAGCACCCTCAAACCTTCAGAAGTATGAGATGAACCCCAACAACTTGGAAAGGTGGATCTCTCTCACACGTACCAACACAGACTATCCCCCAATTTAACTGATCCCCAAAGGTTTTTGATTAAATAGCGGAATAGAAAATATGATCCAAAAAAAGTGTATGTATATCACACGTACACAACCACACTAGGCCCCAATTACTATTGTTTGTACCCCTAAAAGGCTAGGAGTAGGGGGAGTATGGAACAGGCAGCACCCTCAAACCTTCAGAAGTATGAGATGAACCCCAACAACTTGGAAAGGTGGATCTCTCTCACACGTACCAACACAGACTATCCCCCAATTTAACTGATCCCCAAAGGTTTTTGATTAAATAGCGGAATAGAAAATATGATCCAAAAAAAGTGTATGTATATCACACGTACACAACCACACTGGGCCCCAATTACTATTGTTTGTACCCCTAAAAGGCTAGATGAGGAGTAGGGGGAGTATGGAACAGGCAGCACCCTCAAACCTTCAGAAGTATGAGATGAACCCCAACAACTTGGAAAGGTGGATCTCTCTCACACGTACCAACACAGACTATCCCCCAATTTAACTGATCCCCAAAGGTTTTTGATTAAATAGCGGAATAGAAAATATGATCCAAAAAAAGTGTATGTATATCACACGTACACAACCACACTAGGCCCCAATTACTATTGTTTGTACCCCTAAAAGGCTAGGAGTAGGGGGAGTATGGAACAGGCAGCACCCTCAAACCTTCAGAAGTATGAGATGAACCCCAACAACTTGGAAAGGTGGATCTCTCTCACACGTACCAACACAGACTATCCCCCAATTTAACTGATCCCCAAAGGTTTTTGATTAAATAGCGGAATAGAAAATATGATCCAAAAAAAGTGTATGTATATCACACGTACACAACCACACTAGGCCCCAATTACTATTGTTTGTACCCCTAAAAGGCTAGATGAGGAGTAGGGGGGGTATGGAACAGGCAGCACCCTCAAACCTTCAGAAGTATGAGATGAACCCCAACAACTTGGAAAGGTGGATCTCTCTCACACGTACCAACAC
Organism: Pelophylax lessonae; assembly: GCF_965119305.1. Classification (NCBI taxonomy): domain Eukaryota; kingdom Metazoa; phylum Chordata; class Amphibia; order Anura; family Ranidae; genus Pelophylax; species Pelophylax lessonae. Next base: position 182,108,452 of record NC_138772.1, on the reverse strand, counting down.
AGACTATCCCCCAATTTAACTGATCCCCAAAGGTTTTTGATTAAATAGCGGAATAGAAAATATGATCCAAAAAAAGTGTATGTATATCACACGTACACAACCACACTAGGCCCCAATTACTATTGTTTGTACCCCTAAAAGGCTAGGAGTAGGGGGAGTATGGAACAGGCAGCACCCTCAAACCTTCAGAAGTATGAGATGAACCCCAACAACTTGGAAAGGTGGATCTCTCTCACACGTACCAACACAGACTATCCCCCAATTTAACTGATCCCCAAAGGTTTTTGATTAAATAGCGGAATAGAAAATATGATCCAAAAAAAGTGTATGTATATCACACGTACACAACCACACTAGGCCCCAATTACTATTGTTTGTACCCCTAAAAGGCTAGGAGTAGGGGGAGTATGGAACAGGCAGCACCCTCAAACCTTCAGAAGTATGAGATGAACCCCAACAACTTGGAAAGGTGGATCTCTCTCACACGTACCAACACAGACTATCCCCCAATTTAACTGATCCCCAAAGGTTTTTGATTAAATAGCGGAATAGAAAATATGATCCAAAAAAAGTGTATGTATATCACACGTACACAACCACACTAGGCCCCAATTACTATTGTTTGTACCCCTAAAAGGCTAGATGAGGAGTAGGGGGAGTATGGAACAGGCAGCACCCTCAAATCTTCAGAAGTATGAGATTGTGTTCACTGTACCCCACAAAGATTGAGTTCACTGCACCCCACAATGATTGTGTTCACTGCACCCCACAAAGATTGTGTTCACTGCACCTCACAAAGATTGTGTTCACTGTACCCCCCAAAGATTGTGTTCACTGCACCCCACAAAGATTCTGTTCACTGTACCCCACAAAGATTGTGTTCACTGCACCCTAAAAGGATGTTGTTCACTGCACCCCACAAAGATTGTGTTCACTGCACCCTAAAAGGATGTTGTTCACTGCACCCCAAAAAGATTGTGTTCACTGTACCCCCCCAAAGATTGTGTTCACTGCACCCCACAAAGATTGTGTTCACTGCACCCCAAAAAGATTGTGTTCACTGTACCCCCCAAAGATTGTGTTCACGGCACCCCAAAAAGATTGTGTTCACTGTACCCCCCAAAGATTGTGTTCACTGCACCCCACAAAGATTCTGTTCACTGTACCCCACAAAGATTGTGTTCACTGCACCCCAAAAAGATTGTGTTCACTGTACCCCCCCAAAGATTGTGTTCACTGCACCCCACAAAGATTCTGTTCACTGCACCCCACAAAGGATTTTGTTCACTGCACCCCAAAAAGATTGTGTTCACTGCACCCCAAAAAGGATTTTGATCACTGCACCCCAAAAAGGATGTTGTTCACTGCACCCCAAAAATGATTTTGTTCACTCCACCCCAAAAAGATTGTGTTCACTGCACCCCACAAAGATTGTGTTCACTGCACCCCAAAAAGATTGTGTTCACTGTACCCCCCAAAGATTGTGTTCACTGCACCCCACAAAGATTCTGTTCACTGTACCCCACAAAGATTGTGTTCACTGCACCCCAAAAAGATTGTGTTCACTGCACCCCAAAAAGGATGTTGTTCACTGCACCCCAAAAAGGATGTTGTTCACTCCACCCCAAAAAGATTGTGTTCACTGCACCCCACAAAGATTGTGTTCACTGCACCCCAAAAAGATTGTGTTCACTGCACCCCAAAAATGATTTTGTTCACTGCACCCCAAAAAGGATTTTGTTCACTGCACCCCAAAAAGGATGTTGTTCACTCCACCCCAAAAAGATTGTGTTCACTGCACCCCAAAAAGATTGTGTTCACTGCACCCCACAAAGGATTTTGTTCACTGCACCCCAAAAAGATTGTGTTCACTGCACCCCAAAAAGGATGTTGTTCACTGCACCCCAAAAAGGATTTTGTTCACTGCACCCCAAAAAGATTGTGTTCACTGCACCCCACAAAGGATTTTGTTCACTGCACCCCACAAAGATTGTGTTCACTGCACACCAAAAAGGATTGTGTTCACTGCACCCCAAAAAGATTTTGTTCACTGCACCCCAAAAAGATTGTGTTCACTGCAGCCCAAAAAGATTGTGTTCACTGCAGCCCAAAAAGATTGTGTTCACTGCAGCCCAAAAAGATTGTGTTCACTGCAGCCCAAAAAGATTGTGTTCACTGCAGCTCACACACAGAAAAATGGATGTGGATCACTGACACCTGCCTATCTCCAATCCCACACCACACAGCAATATCGATTGTAGTTTGTAGAACACAGTTTCCCTAAAATTCAGCAGACTCTGTCCCTAACAGGATTGAGAAGAGATCGTAGATCAGGATTGAGTGCAGATTCACCCCACCCCCCACACAGCAATATCGATTGTAGTTTGTAGAAGACACTGACCCTATAATTCAGCAGACTCTATCCCTAAAATGCCTACAACTCGCCCTGCCTAAACACTCCGACCTGTCCCTCAATTCTATCCGGACACAAATGGTTTTTTCCTGCCTATCTTTCCCTAATCAGCAGCCAGCACATTGATGTGTGCTCTGTCCCTTAGCTAAGCAGCAGAATGACGCTGCTGCGGCGGCTGCCTCGAACTTATAAAGACTTGGTCACATGCTTCAGACGGCCAATCACAGCTACTAAGACATTTGCAGGCATGGCTGGGATGGCTTAAGGCACACCAGTTAAACGATTGTTGATTGGCTGTTGAAAGCCCGCCATGAAAAGAGCGCCAAAGCATGCAAAACCCGGAAATAAAACGACCGAACACGGATTTTTACCCGAACATACAGTAAAGTGTCCGTGTCCGTGTTCGGGTAAAAAAAATCCAATTATTCGGTACGAACACGAATAATACAGTCCGTGTTCGCTCAACACTAGTTAAAAGTAATTTTGTTATGCTGGGAAGGTGAAATGCAGTGTATATCGATGTATTATGCTTAGAGCTTATTCAGTAAGTTAACTAAACTTGCTTTTCAACATTTTTATTTTTTTTACTACAAATCAAATAATAAGGACTGTATATGTTAAGAACATTTCAACTATACATGAGAACAGATAATCACCCCCCTTTCCATCATAAAATTATAAAACGTTTCTGCCAATATGCATTTTCAGTTATTGACAATGCTAATCCAGAAGCATATATTGATCTTGCAAGAGCTTGATCAATTTTCTCCTGATTTGCAGGCATCATTTTATCTTTAAATGAAGGGATTGCATATTTTTGGGAAGCAGTAGTTTGCAACACTTCCTTACTTAAAAGGGCTGCTGGTAAAACAAACTTTGTGATGATCCAAAAGCAGCAGAAAGAGTTTTTCTGGAATGAGAAGTCTAAAGTAAAAAGCTTCTTGCACTTTCATTATGGTCCTCATCATTTCATTACATAACATTTTTTTAATGTCTTTAGGGCACGCAAAGGATGTGTTTTGTCATCCTTGCTTGTAGCATTTGGAAAAGAATATTTCTTCTCACAATATTTGCAAATTACAGCATTGCTCCCATCAGAAGTTCCACTGTGAAAATGTTTCCACATTCTAGATTTTGGTCTCACCATTTTACTGAGAGGAGGAAAAGAAAAAACACTCTACTGACTAGACCATAGGTAAACATTATGCTTTGATGGTGGAGAGCATTAATAGGAGCCATTCAAAGGTTAAAAAATATTAACTAAGTTGTCAGACAAATGTACCCTCTTATGCGTCAATTAAGGCCCAAGAGGAGAAAAAAACAAAAAAGCTTTGTAAAAAAATGTCCCCAATTTTTCTGTTCTTTTTTCCAGGCCTTCCCATCTATAGTCAGAACTGGACTAAGGGCAAGGAAATTAATGCCCACTCGGTCAAATCTAAGAAATGTTGGGCTGCTGATTCTGAGAGGAGATTCTGCACCCTGACCTGCAAGCACAGCTTCTGTCAGAAAGATGTCTTTCAGCACTAGTTCCTATTGTGGTTTTGAGATGTAACGTGATCAAATGCCAAAAACTGCAAAGGAAGCTGATAGAAAGTCAGAGACAAAATGCACCTCCACCTTTGTAGCCAAAAATCCTTACACCGGCCCTGCTCCAAGCACTGATTTTAGTGGGTCAGCAAGGCAGCCAGGTTACTAATATTTTCATAACTTCAGCTCCAGTAATCAACCTATCTCCTGCCCAGCCTTTGCCCCCTACCTCCTGAATTGCTGGTTTCAAAGCTATGATTAAAATGGTTGTAAAGGCTGAAAGTTTTTTACCTTAATGCAGGCCCCCCTCCTTATACTTACCTGAACCGGATTTCGATCCAGCGATGTGTACAAGAGCAGATGTTCTCTTCGCTTGGCTCAGAAACAGCAGCGGAGGCTAATGAAAGCCATTTGCTCCCGCTACTGACATTCACAGCCAATAAAATGGGAGAAGGGTGGGGCGAAGGCATCTATGGACACATATAGCTGGCTCGGGAGTGGGCCCACATGAGTGCCCCCATAGCAAGCGGGTTTGGGCACTTGGCGGGGGGGAGGAGACAGGAGCGCCGACCCGGCAGAGGATCCAAGAAGAGGAGGATCAGGGCTGCTCTGTGAAAAACAATGGCACAAAGCAGGTAAGTATAATATGCTTGTAATTTAAAAAAAAATAAAATGTTATCCTTTTAAATCACTTTAAGGCTGAAAAGTTGAAACATGTTAACAGTCTTTTTTATTATTGCAAGCTGATGATTTTCAAACAACAAAGTCCAAAAGGATAGTAACCAGACTCCAGCTTTTTGTTTCCTGGACTTTTCTCGACTTCACAGGTAATCCTTTCCATTCCACAGTCCAGCAGTCAAGTTTCCAAAAAAAGGGTTTTGTGTTTAATCTCTTGGTGTCCGTGCTATAGCCGAAAGACTGCTACAGCACAGGCTTCAAATGCCGAGAGGGTATACATGGACATCTTCTCGTTCTCGCACTTCCCGAGGGTGGCGCACTCTGTGATCGCGTGATTATCATGTGATCAGCTGTCAGCCAATGACAGTTGATCATGGAAGTAAACAGAAACATAGAAACATAGAATGTGTCGGCAGATAAGAACCATTTGGCCCATCTAGTCTGCCCAATATATCTGAATCCTATGAATAGTCCCTGGCCCTATCTTATATGAAGGATAGCCTTATGCCTATCCCATGCATGCTTAAACTCCTTCACTGTATTTGCAGCTACCACTTCTGCAGGAAGGTTATTCCATGCATCCACTACTCTCTCAGTAAAGTAATACTTCCTCATATTACTTTTAAACCTTTGCCCCTCTAGTTTAAAATGGTGTCCTCTTGTGGTAGTTTTTCTTCTTTTAAATATGCTCTCCTCCTTTACCGAGTTGATTCCCTTTATGTATTTAAAAGTTTCTATCATATCCCCTCTGTCTCTTCTTTCTTCCAAGCTATACATGTTAAGGTCCTTTAACCTTTCCTGGTAAGTTTTTTCCTGCAATCCATGTACTAGTTTAGTAGCTCTTCTCTGAACTCTCTCTAGAGTATCTATATCCTTCTGGAGATATGGCCTCCAGTACTGCGCACAATACTCCAAGTGAGGTCTCACCAGTGTTCTGTACAGCGGCATAAGCACTTCCCTCTTTCTACTGCTTATACCTCTCCCTATACATCCAAGCATTCTGCTGGCATTTCGTGCTGCTCTATTACATTGTCCTCCCACCTTTAAGTGTTCTGAAATAATTACTCCTAAATCCCTTTCCTCAGATACTGTGGTCAGGACTGTGTCAAATATTCTATATTCTGCCCTTGGGTTTTTACGCCCCAGGTGCATTATCTTGCACTTATCCAAATTAAATTTCAGTTGCCAGAGTTCTGACCATTCTTCTAGTTTTCCTAAATCCTTTTCCATTTGGCGTTTCCCTCCAGGAACATCAACCCTGTTACATATCTTTGTGTCATCAGCAAAAAGACAAACCTTACCATCGAGGCCTTTTGCAATATCACTTATGAAGATATTAAACAAAATTGGTCCCAGTACAGATCCCTGAGGTACCCCACTGGTAACATGACCTTGTTCTGAATGTTCTCCATTGACTACAACCCTCTGTTGTCTGTCACTCAGCCACTGCCTAATCCACTCAACAATATGGGAGTCCATGCTCAATGACTGTAGTTTATTGATAAGTCTTCTATGTGGGACAGTGTCAAAAGCCTTACTAAAATCTAGATATGCAATGTCTACTGCACCTCCACCGTCTATTATTTTAGTCACCCAGTCAAAAAAATCTATAAGATTTGTTTGACATGATCTCCCTGAAGTAAACCCATGTTGTTTTTCATCTTGCAATCCATGGGATTTAAGATGTTCCACAATTCTATCCTTTAATAGGGTTTCCATTAATTTGCCTACTATTGATGTCAAACTCACTGGTCTATAGTTGCTCGATTCCTCCCTACTACCTTTCTTGTGAATGGGCACGACATTTGCCAATTTCCAATCTTCCGGGACGACTCCTGTTACTAATGATTGGTTAAATAAATCTGTTAATGGTTTTGCAAGCTCACCACTAAGCTCTTTTAATAATTTTGGGTGTATCTCATCAGGACCCTGTGACTTATTTGTCTTCACTTTAGACAGCAATCTTAGAACGTCTTCCTCTGTAAAGACACATGCATCAAACGATTCATTAGTCATCCTTTCAAGTGGAGGTCCTTTTCCTTCTTTTTCTTCTGTAAAAACTGAACAGAAGTATTCATTAAGGCAGTCGGCTAGCCCTTTATTCTCTTCTACATACCTTCCGTCCTTTGTTTTTAATTTAGTTATTCCTTGTTTTAATTTCCTTTTTCATTTATATATCTGAAGAATGTCTTATCCCCCTTTTTCATAGACTGAGCTAGTTTTTCTTCTGCCTGCGCTTTAGAAGTTCTTATAACTTGCTTGGCCTCTTTCTGCCTAATCTTGTAGATTTCCTTATCTTCATTGCTCTGGGTTTTTTTATAATTACAAAATGCTAGCTTTTTATTTTTAATGATTTGGGCCACTTCTGCTGAGTACCACAGTGGTCTCTTCCTTTTTTTGCTTTTACTGACAAGTCTAATGCAATTTTCTGTTGCCTTCAATAATGCACCTTCTAAGTAGTCCCATTTCTCCTGGACTCCATGTAATTCATTCCAGTCTGATAAGGACTCATTTATGACTAATTTCATTTTTGAAAAGTCTGTTTTTCTAAAATCTAAAACTTTTGTTTTTGTGTGGTGTGACTCTTTCACAGTTCTTATATTAAACCACACTGACTGGTGATCACTAGATCCCAATGTTTCGCCTACAATGACATCATATACCGAATCCCCATTTGTGAATACCAAATCCAAAATGGCCTCCCTCCGGGTTGGCTCCTCAACCACTTGTTGCAGAGACAACCCCAGTAGGGAATTTAGAATATCTGTACTCCTGGTAGAACTTGCTATTTTGGTTTTCCAGTTTATATCTGGAAGATTGAAATCTCCCATAATGATAACTTCTCCTTTCATTGTCATTTTAGCTATTTCTTCAACTAGTAGATCATCTAGTTCTTTAACTTGACCAGGTGGTCTATATATCACACCTACACGAGTTACTGCATGATTAGCAAACTGCAACGTAACCCAAACTGACTCTATGTTGGCCTCACCAACTTGTATTAGGTTAGATTTAATGCTATCTTTCACATACAGGGCTACTCCTCCTCCTTTCTTGCCTTCTCTGTCTCTTCTGTATAAAGAGTACCCTGGTATGGTTATGTCCCAGTCATTTCTTTCATTAAACCATGTCTCCATAACAGCCACTAAATCTACATTCTCAGATGCCATTATTGACCCAAGTTCATTGATTTTTTTACCTAAACTGCGAGCATTTGTAGACAGGACTCTGAGCTTATCATTTCTTAACCTCTGTGCTTCTGACCTGTTATATGCTTTTTTTCCCCCTCATGCTGTCAGTGTGAAGAAAAGAAGAAAGACATTAACTGGCTTCTGTTAGTAGGGCCATTGGTCCCCATAGTGCCCACCAGTGCTGTTAATCTGTGCCATCCAGTGCTGATAATCAGTGACAACCAGTGCCATCTATCAGTGCTCACCAGTACTGCTAATCAGTGTCTATCAGTGCCCCTCAATGCCTCATCATCAATGCCACTTATCAGTTCTGCCTATCAGTGCCGCCTACCGATGCCCATCAGTGCACATCTGTACTGCCTATCAGTGCCACCTATCAGTGCCACCTATCAGTGCCCATCAGTGCCACCTATCAGTGCCCATCAGTGCAACTCATCAGTGCAGCCTCACGAGTGCCTCCTGATCAGTGCCCATAAGTGCCGCCTCATCAGTGCCCATCAGTTCAGCCTATTAGTTCCCATCAGTGCAGCCTATCAGTGCCCATCCGTGCCACCTCATTAGTGCCCATCCGTGATGGAAAAAAATTACCTGTTTGCAAAATTTTATAACAAAATATGAAAAAACGTTTTGTTTGTTTTTTCAAAATGGTCAGTGATTTTTGTTTGTTAGGGAAAAAATGAAAAGACCCAGTGGTGATTAAATACCACCAAAAGAAAGCTTCATTTGTGTGAAAAAAATGATAAAAATTTCATATAGGTATGGTGTTGCATGACTGCGCAATTGTCATTCAAAGTGTGTGAGCCCTGAAAGCTGAATATTGGCCTGGTCAGGAAGGGGGTATAAGTGCCCAATAAGCAAGTGGTTAAATAGGGGATAGCAGTTAGTGGAACCTAGCTGCAAAATTAGACTCCAGTTTGTCTATCCCAAAGTGTAGTTTGGGATAGACACTTAGTAGATGATTTTCTGGGCAATAAAGATAAATACAGGCATCTGCTCATAGGTAGGACATTTTTACAAAATGAAAGACAGGATTTTCCTAAACTTACTGAGCGATAATACAAAAGGAACCAAAAGCTCTAAAATAAAGTGTGTGTGAAATACAGCATTTTCTACTTGCAGTATAAGGTATTCATATATCTTCACTTCCAGCGGAAATAAAAAGCACAGGAGATTTATTCATTTAAGGACAGTGAGGAGACACGTGCAAATCAATCCTTTTGCTCTTGAGACCAACTGGAAGCAGTCATATGTGACTTCAGACAAATATATTTTTAGATAATAAACTACTTTTTAAAACAGGGAATTTGGAAGTAGAACTAGCTAAGGCCCAGATGATCCATGTGATTTGGTTGTTTATGCCTCATTCGCTGGCTGTAATGCAGTACAATCTGAGAAAGTGACCTTAGGAAATTGGTAGAGACTTCAAGTTCTCACTATTTTGCCATACATCTCTTAATGAGTTCTAGAATAGTCGCACATATTCTGCAAGCAGATAGCTTTGCTGCTCCCTTTTGAAGGATAAGGAGTTAATTACACAGCAGACTCAAAAATGTAAATAAATTGCTGGCCTAAAGAAAAGCATTTGTGTGTTTCCCTGCTGAGAAGGGATGAAGTCAAACAATTGGAGTTAATGAGTCTTTACACCACTGAATGCCATCTGTTGGCATTGCTTTTCACACTACCCAGAAAAAAACATCTGCTTATTCTGGTACACATACATAACAACCCATAACTAAAAAGCATATGTATGTGTTTAACTTGAAATGGCTTCAATGTGTTCTTACAGCCAAATGCATATAAGGTTATACAGTACTATATCATATAATAAATATATTACAGCAGGGCATAAACTATACGAGAATGCCAGATGTCTTCAGAAATTGTTGGCTTTTAAATCAGCTGCTCAGAAATAGACTGATAGCTAGTGCTGTAAAAACATGCTAATTGAGCATTATGGGTATTTATGTTGTAAGAACATTAAAGCCTATCTCATAAAATAGCTTAGAGCTGCATGACATGTAATCAACTATTTTCACCAATGGTGCAAATTAAAAATACTTTTATATGTTTTTTTTTTTATATATATAATCTTTATTTTGGTTTAACATTACAAAAGAAAGAAAAGGTACATAGAGAACAGTGTTACTGCAGTGCAGTTAGTGGAAATGCCCATTACAGTAACTAAAAGGCTCACATCCTCAAAGTACGTAAACAAAAAGAGCTATACACCATGTGCCAGGAGTGTATATTGAAAAAGGAGAAAACACAATTTCAAAATGTAACACAAATGTATGTTCATTGGCACTCATGAATTCCACAGCCAAAATAGATAATCCTTAGGCAGACTATCCTGTGTGATACCAAATCGTGCATGGTCTGTACAACCTCCACACTACTACCATGTCTAGTAGGGCAGCAAAGCTTGAGGTACCTCCTTATGGTGACTGACCTTTAAAATGTACCAACTAAGTCACACTAGGGGGACCATTTATATTTTTCTAAACAGCCACTGGAGTTATAAATGTCGACTGAGTATCAGATATACTATATTACCAAAAGTATTGGAATGCCTGCCCTTATACACATATGAACTTTAATGGCATCCCAGTCTTAGTCTATAGGGTTCAATATTGAGTTGGCCCACCCTTTGTGTCTATGGAAATGTTTGACCATTCTTCCAGAAGCCCATTTGTGAGGTCAGGCACCCATGTGCACGAGAAGGCCTGGCTCGCAGTCTCCGCTCCAATTCATCCCAAAAGTGTTCTATCTGTTGAGGGCAGGACTCTGTCCAGGCCAGTCAAGTTCTTCCACCCAAAACTCGCTCATCCATGTCTTTATGGACCTTGCTTTGTGCACTGGTGCGGAGTCATGTTGGAACAGGAAGGGGCCATCTCCAAACTGTTCTCACAAAGTTGGGAGCATGAAATTGTTCAAACTGTCTTGGTATGCTGACACTTTAAGATTTCCCTTCACTGGAACTAAGGGGCCAAGCCCAACCCTTGATAAACAACCCCACACCAGAACCCCCCCCCCCCCCCACATGATTTGGACCAGTATACAAAGCAAGGTCCAGAAAGAAACAACATTACTGTTTTGAGGTTGCCAGGTATAGCCCCATCAATGAAAGGACTAAGCCGAGGTTGCCATTGGTTCACTGTGAGTACTTCTGTAGTATCTACTGAAATGGACAGATATCTATAGCGGCTAGTAGCACAGACCCTAAACCAATGAATACCAATATTGTTGTGCAGGATTCCAGCATTTGTAGATTCATGGACACCAATTGAAGTTCAGTCTTTCACTGATGCTGCTGTAAGACAATTCTCTGATGTAGACTTGATCACTCACAACAATCTCTTTATCTGAATGAACTTGGTTTCTTACTGCAGCCAGGTTTCTTACTGGAGCCAGGAATGCCAGTAATGACCCAACCTAGTTCAGTCCTTTGGGCATAAGGATCATTACATGCGGGCTGTTCTTGTACCTTGTTGACTCTTGAAATATCTCTTCCAAGTAGAAGCATGATTTTGAGGTTTTCTTCCAATAACGGCGGTATGTAGACTTGTCTCAAAACCTTAAAGTGATACATGTAATCTGTGTCTTCCATTGTAGGGATTTCCTCTCTGCCATTAGGTATTTGATTGCACTCAATAAGTGTAGGAAGATACATTTCTTCTGTCCCTTTTATGTCTAAAATAATGAATTCCCCAGGGGAGCAATTCTTCTCACTGTTTCTATTGTGCCAGCACATGTGTGCAGGATGTAGACAGTACTTCTGCTCTTGCACTGAACTTGTCAAATAACTCTGAAGTGGCAAATAGAAGACTAGTTTGGTTGCCTAAAATAGCGTACATTTGGTCAGATTGCATCTGTTTGTCCCTGAGGAAACACTTTTACAAGACGTATTTTAGCACTGGTTTTTCTGACAATTCCTTTGAGACTTAGCTTTTATTTAGATATGATCGTTGGAGGTGACTGCTTATGGCTCACCCTGCCACGATCTGACATGGGTGTAAGTGGAATCTCATTTAAAGGGGTTTTGGTGTAAGGCTGTTATGTGCATGTTGCTGTTGTAATCTGAGCACATAACTGTAGCCTTACAGTCTCTGCCAAAGATGCGCAGCATCTAAAGAAAACATCATGGTTCTTTAACCACTTCAAGTCCGGACTGTTTCATCCCCTTCCAGTCCAGGCCATTTTTCAAATTTTAACGCTTAAAACATATTTTGACTGACAATTACTCAGTCATGCAACACTGTACCCAAATTAATGTTGTATCATTTTTTTTAAACAGATAGAACTTTCTTTTATTTAATCACTACCTATTGCTATAAAAAGATAAAAAATCATGAAAAAACAAATTTTTTTTTTACAATGTTTTTTTTTCATACTGCCACCAGAGGAGTGCAGTGTTACCATTTTGTACACTGTGATTGCCTATATAATAACGATGACAGTATAAACAATCCTTTCTAACACTGTTCAAAACTGTTCAAATGCTTTCATTCATGATGCCTTGTTTACTACTGTAATCAGTGTGATTGGTCACAGCAATCACATGGTACAGGTCAATTTGATTTACAACATAAGCAACAGAGAGTATAAAGGCTTGGGAAATCTGTCTTACTTTTCTGTTTTAAATGCAATGTATACATTGATATACCTCCTTAGACCCAGTCTGTCCAGGCAGTATGGTCACCTGCTGATTCGGCATTGTGTACAGACAGCTTACCTCTTTAATAAGATGTAGAACTTGAATTAGGTGCAATTTTACTTCAGATAATTGCAGTACAGAAGAGGTTTTTCCAGTCATTTAAAGTGTAACAAGACATGGACTTTCCTAAGCCCTGTCTCTGCAAAGTATTAAGACTCATAAACAGCAGTCCAAGCTTATAAAAATCATATAAAACACTATGCACATATAGTATACATATTGCAGAAAGATTGGGCCATGTTTTGCGATACGGCACTGCGTTGCTTTAACTTATAATTGCAGGGTCGTGCAACGTTGTACCCAATTAAAATAGATGTAATTTTTTCCCACAAACAGAGCTTTTTTTTGGTGGTATTTGATCACCTCTGCGGTTTTTGTTTTTTGCGCAATAATCAAAAAAAGGCCAAAAATTTTGAAAAGAAATATATATTTTTTACTTTCTGCTTTAAATCACATCCAATAAAAATTTAAAAAAAAATCGAATTTCTTTATCAGTTTAGGCCAACTTGTATTCTGCTACATATTTTTGGTAAAAAAAATCTTAAAAAGTGTATATTGATTGGTTTGTGCAAAGGTTATAGCGTCTAAAAACTATGGGATAGATTTATGGACTTTTTATTTGTTTTTTATTGTTTTTATTACTAATAGCGGCTATCAGCGATTTTTTTGCGGGACTGTGACATTGCGGCGGGCAAATCTGACTCCCCGTGACACTGTTTGGGGACCAGTGACACCAATACAGTGATATGCACTGTTACTGTATAAATTACACTGGCAGGGAAGAAGTTAACATCAGGGGCAGTCAAAGGGTTAAGTGTGCTCCTAGGGAGTGCTTTCTAACTGTGGGGGATATGGACTGACTGCAGGAAGAGAGAGATTTGTATTCCTGATTAGTAGGAACACAAGATCTCTCTCTTCCTGTCTGACAGAACGGCGGTCTGCCTTGTTTACATAGGCAGACCCCCTTTCTGTCATTCTCCTGAACAATCTGGGGTGCCAGGCCTGCTCATTGACTCCCGCTGTGTCCAATTACAGAGGGAGCGCGGCTCCGGTGGCGCGCTCACGTGCCCCCTAAAGTCTTTCTACAAAATCACATACAGGTACGTGATTTTGCGCATAAGGACATCCATGCCGCAGAAAATGTATATGGGGCCGTCCTTAGGTGGTTAATATAAACCAATAAAGTATACAAAAAATGTTTAAGAAATCTTCTCTGTATGTGATAGAAGAAAAGGTGGAATGGGAATCCCAAAAGGCCTCAAAACTTCTCAACACTAGGACCACCATGCAAACCACCACAGTGTGTGAAAAGTAGGGGCTTACCAGATTTAAATGGCCTTTACTGAGGAAAGGTCAAACAGCGCTCCACAGGACCTCCAGCCTCCTTCTGGGGCCTTGCCAGGCAATGCCCCCAAGATATGTCCCACATTTCAATTTGCAATAAAACTCAATGCAGGAATAATACCATAAAGGAAAGAAAAAAAACACCCTCCATAGTGTAAATCCGCAAACACAGTTCATGGCAGATCAGGGAAAGATGCAACGTCGGTTATGCAGGCTGCATCTTTCCCTGATCTGCCACGAACTGTGTTTTAAGCAGGCACTACTGAGTTCCATGTATGTAAGTGCAGCTACTTATTCATTAAATCACTGTTTAAATAAGCAGAGAGCACTAGATTTCTTCTTTTTTAATCTTCATGTATGACCATCTATGATCGGAAGTGGAATCCAGGATCAGCCTCCCTGTTTATAGTCTGATATCTCCCCTGTTTGAGGGAAAAATGCTTGGATTGACCTGCATTACTCAGGTCTAGAAACAAGGTGAGAGGCCACTTTGTATGGTGAAGGAATACACATTCACAGGTGTCACCTGTTTGGATTCTGGGATTTATTTGATGGACATTTATTTACATATATTGCACTATATATGATTTTGTTCAGTCCTTTACATTTTAAAAGTCTATTTACTTTTATACTCTTCACAGTTGTTATTTGGGATTTATGAATTTAATTTATATCACAGTTGTTCTTCTGGCAGAACACTGTTTGTTTTTTATTGGTATTTGATTGTGAAGGTGTAAGCACTTTTAGACCCCGTTCACACTGGGGCGACCTGTCAGGCGACCTGGTCGCCTGACAGGTCGCCGTAGGTCGCCTGCCATAGAGAAGCTGTGGACCCGTTCTATTAGGAGCGACACAAGTCGCTCCGACTTAGAAAAAGGGTCCGGAGCTTCTTTGGGGCGACCCGGAGCGACCTGCATTGACTTCAATGTTATGAAGTCTGTGCCGGCCGCTCCGAGGTCGCGGTGCGAGCAGCGCACTGCGACATGTGAGGTCGCCCCGGCAAGTCGGATCGCTCTAATGTGAACCGGCTCTTAGTGTTTGCAGCCGGATGTGATTTACCTGTGCACTCTGTTGATTTATTGCACATATATTTAAGGTTTTAGTACATAGAGATTATTTATCACATTTTTGCGCTGATAGTTTTTTTGATAATTTGAATTATATGACCAACAATGGTGTCAGTCACAGCTGGGGGGTGTCAAAATTACAGTGCAACCTGTACTAACACACAATACTATCAGTTTAATTTCTTATGTTGTGAGGAAAATAAAAAAAGTAAAACATAATGTAGTATATAAAGTATAATTTAAAATATAAAGGAGTGAATAAATTCTAACACATTGACACATTTTAAAGCCTATTAAAACAAAAATCCTCCCCCCCATATCGCAAGTGTGAAATGCTCTTTTATGTTTACAGTATTGGAGAAAGCAGTTTTCCTGATAATGTCAGAAGGAATGGGACACTGGACCATAACGGAGAAGTAGCTCAGGCCTCCAGCATAGCAGCATGGAGTACCCTGGACATAAAGAAGGCTTTTAAAGTGGTATTAGAAGTTCAGCTTAAAAAAAAAAACAAAAAGAAAACTGCTCTGTGCAGTGGTTTTGCACAGAGCAGCCTTGATACTCCTCTTCTCAGGTCCCCTGCAGGCGCTGATGGCTCCTCAACCTTGACCAGTTCCCCCAATGGCAAACCGACTGCTATAGGGGCACTGGTGCCCGTTCGCTCAGGAGCCCTGCTCTATGCATCCATAAGACACATAGAGCCGTGACTCGGCCCCATACCCCACTTTCTACTTATTGGCTCACTGGCTGTGATTGACAACAGTGGAAGCCAGTGGCTCTTGCTACTGTCCCAGCCAATGAGGAGATGTCTGGGACAGCTGAGACTCTTGTGCACATCCATGGATCGAGAGAGAGCACAGTTGATTATTAGGGGGGCTGTGGGGGGTGGGACACAGAATGTTTTTTTTTTTACCTTTATGCATAGAATGCATGAAGGTAAAAAACCTTCAGCCCTTACAACCACTTTAAAGTATAGCTGAAGACAAAACTTTTAGATAGAGTGCAAAAGGATTAGAACACCTGTCAGGTTTTTATTGCTATCTGTGTCCTTTTTAGGGAGACTCAATCCCTCTGTGTGTCCTGGTGGTGACCCTTATCACCCTAAGTGAAAAGAAAATTCAAAATTTTGAGTTGTCATCATAACAGAAATAAGGGGGGATAATATGGACAACCAGGCAGTACACTCATTTCGGAGGGATTTCTTCTAACTTCCTGTTTTGTGATAGGAAGTGAGGGGAAATCTCCCCAATGGGACAGAGTTGGCAAAAAACTGACAGGGGTTTAAACCCCCCCCCCCTCCCCTTCATTACTATATTAAAAATGAAAAAAAAAAATTGGTTTTAGTTATTTTTTAACACTTAAAGTGCAGGGGAACAAAAAAGGTTGTTTTATTTTTTTTTTTGGGTGTGTGTTTATAAATAAAATCTGGTTAAAAACAAAAAGTGCAGGGGAAGCCCAAACTGCAAAATCTTTGCTCTCTATAGAGTTCAGCTTTAAAATATTGGTCCCCAGACTTCAGCATTAAAGGGTGTTTAACTGAAACCCATCTTTGAAAGCATTTGCTAGATCCATTTAATTTATGTTTTGGAAAAATAATTAGTATTTCAGCTTTTGCCATTTGTCATGTTTTGGCAATTTGCTGTGTGCGATAAAAGTATTTGTCTTCGTTGTATAAGTCATGAGATAAATAGCTTGAGGGATGGTGGTTTCTCAGTACATGAATTTTGTAGCCACCTTGGGTAACATATTAAATCTATAAACTTGCCATTCCTAAGAATGTCTTCTATGCTATAAAATATGAATAACCATTCTTTCCTGGACAGCGCAGCCATACATAAAGCGCGTGGGCATCTTATGTGCTATAGTAAATATATAGAATTATCACAACGTCTTTCTGAGAAGTCTACAGTCCTTAAGGATGTTTCTACCAGTGAAGAAATGTAATGCTTGCTGAGATTTTCCGTAAAAGTGAAAATGTTTATCAGCAAAGTAAAGTTCAAAGAAAATGAAGAAAAGGAAAAAAAGTCTAAGTTGTTCTCCCTGGTCACCAGTAATGAGTTTATATTGATCGAGCCTAAGTTTGATTTTGTCATCTAAGTCTATGACGGAATCCATTATCTCTGAATATTGATCAAAAGCACTCGGAGGGAAAAGTAAAACAATTCGCTTCTATTTAGCTCTGGAACATCTCCAAACATATTTGCAAACCGTTATGTTTCATGCAAGGTACACAAAATTAGGGTCATTATCGGCTTTGCCTCTGAATTAATTAAGTTAGTATTGAATGTTAGGTTGTAATACCACTATTTTTTCTTCACTGGCTGTTCTCATCGAAAATTTATGCCTAATGGGTTTCAAAACACTCCCAAGTGCAGAACATAACTTAACTTTGGATGTAACATCAATATGACATGGACTGTTAGGGAAAAAGTACCAGGGGAACTGCTTTTTTTCTCTTCTAAACCTTTTCTTTCCAAAAAAGTGTCTTCTAGGGCTAGAAAGGAAGAGTTGATAAATTCTGCTCCAGCTTCTTGCAAATGCTTAATTTGGGCTGGCTCCATTTCAGCTGCCAGTACAGCCTGTGGAGATTAGTTAAAGCAACTTTTATTTGCAGGCTTCAAATGGAAAAATCCCAGTCATCTAGAATTTTTAGAGCTGCCAAACTTTTACTCATTAAAGCCAAATATGGAAAATGAATGTTATTTCCTGTGCCAGAAAGACTGTGTTATTTAGTAAATGAACACTAATTTTTGTCTGCTATATTATTGCTTCATCATCTTACTTAGAATGTATCAACAGGATACTGGTAATTGCTTTGAAAATGTTGTTCATGTATTAAAGGGAAACTATTATGTTTATTTACATTTTATTTAAAATTCTCTTTTTAAAGTTTAAATTATTTTAAACTGTTGATTTGTATCTGCTTTTTCACTATATACAAATTTTTATATTTCAAATAAAACATTTAATACATGACTAAGGGTTCCTACAGCACTCTATGTAAAGAGACAGCAAAGAAGAGTGTCTTGCTTTGTAGCTACCTTTGTCAAATAGAAACAACCTACTACTGAGCCACTGCTCTGATGACTCATTGGGCTGTAAAAACAATGGACTTTTAGTAAAGATGAAAAGGTAATAATATTAATGATGTGAAATGATGTAAAACAGAAATCAGTCAGTCTAACATCGGTAGTTTGTAAACTTTTTGAGGGGATGATCAGGGACCATATCCAAGAATTTGCTGATGAAAACAGTATCATTAGTAGTAATCAGTATGGGTTTATGAAAGGTCACTGTTTTTACCAAACCAACCTGGTAACATTCTATGAGAAAGTGAGCTGCCATCTAGACAAATGCATGTAGATGTGGTGTATCTGGATTTTGCAAAAGCATTTGTTACACTCCCCCACAAACATTTAATCTACAAACTGAAGTCTGTAGGCATGGACCATAGGATCTGTTCTTGGATAGAAAACTGGCTACATGGACATGTCCAAAAGGTGGTGATAAATAACGTGTACTCAAAATGGTCTGGAGTGGTAAGCAGGGTAGTCCAAGGCTCTGTCCTGGGACCAATTCTGTTTAATTTATTTATAAATGATATAGAGGATGGAAAAAAAGCTCAATCTTAGTGCTTGCAGATGACACAAAAATAAGTAGGGCAATAGCATCACAGCACGATACAGAAACCTTAAAAGAGGACTTCAATAAATAATGGAGTGGTCAACTAGATGGCAAATGAGGTTTACCATTGAAAAATGTAAAGTAATGAACTAGGGGGTTAAAAATATAAACACAAAAATAAGTAGGGCAATAGCATCACAGCAGGATACAGAAACCTTACAAGAGGACATCAATAAATAATGGAGTGGGCAACTAGATGGTAAATGAGGTTTACCACGGAAAAATGTAAAGTAATGAACTTGGGGGTTAAAAATATAAACGCAAGTTACTCTCTAAGGGGAGAACCCCTGGGGGATTCCAGGAGGGGGAAGGATCTGGGGGTCCTAGTAGAAGACAGACTGAGCAATAGCATGCAATGTCAAGCTGCAGCAAGCCAAGCAAAGCCAGCAGAATATTAGCATGCATTAAAAAGGGGATTTACTCCAGAGATAAAACTATAACTCTGCCACTTTATAAAACTCTGGTTTGGCAACATCTGGAGTATTCCGTCCAGTTCTGGTCACCAATCCTCAGAACGGATGTGCTGGAGCTGAAGAGTAGGGATGATCGAACGGTTCGGGTCCACCATCGGTTCGACCCAAACATTGGGTGTTCGAGGTTCGGCCGAATTTAGAACTTTTTGCCCAAAAAGTTCGGAATTCGGCAACCAGAACCGCCCAAAATGCAATGCTTCAGGAAATGGGCTTTAAAAGCCTGTGATTGGACCAGAACCATTAGCAAAAGCCAATTGAGGGGGCAGGAGAATGCTAGGAATGTGATTGGAGTGACTAGGGGGTCCCTAGACCAATCATTAGTGAATACGCCCCCCAGTATATAAGATCGCCCCCGCCATATTCCTAGCATTGTTATACTGGACATGGAAGAGAATGGAAGCAGTTATGTTAATTTTACTTTAAAAGTGTCATTTAGCTATTTTTAGTGTGAGGAAAGGGATATCTAGTGTAGTTAGAGTGCTCCTTTACACTTAAGTTAGCTTCAAAAATTGAGTTTCTGTAGGGAAAGTGTTAAGTGTAAGGGGACCGTAGTGTAGTGTAGGGTTAACTGGCAGTGACTGCTATGGCAGGGTGACAAAACCCTTCCATAGCAGGGTGACCGCTATAGAGAAATGATCATTTCTCTGAATAGCTTCGTAACTGGAATATGGCTTCTCACCAGCCAAGCATTTTTTATGCTGCAGGGGCTGCCACTGCCAGTGCTTTTTTGAGGACATGTTTGATGTCAGACATGACATCTGAACATGTGTATAGGGGGTATATATAGACATATATGTCTGAATATATACCCCTAGACATATATAGCTGTGATAGTAGCAGAAATAAATGCTTGCGCTAATGAAATCATTTACAGGAATATATTTCTGCTACTATCACACCTATATATGTCTAGGGGTATATATTCAGACATATATGTCTATATATACCCCCTATACACATGTACAGATGTTTTGCCTGCCTCAAAAGAACCCAAAAAAATGCCAAAAAAACGCTAGCGTCCAAAAAAAATGCCCAGGTGTGTTTTTGCTGGCATTTTTTGGGGGGTTTTGGAGGCAGGCAAAACATCTGAACATGTGTATAGGGGGTATATATAGACATATATGTCTGAATATATACCCCTAGACATATATAGGTGTGATAGTAGCAGAAATAAATGCTTGCGCTAATGAAATCATTTACAGGAATATATTTCTGCTACTATCACACTTATATATGTCTAGGGGTATATATTCAGACATATATGTCTATATATACCCCCTATACACATGTTCAGATGTTTTGCCTGCCTCAAAAGAACCCAAAAAAATGCCAAAAAAACGCTAGCGTCAAAAAAAAAAATGCCCAGGTGTGTTTTTGCTGGCATTTTTTAGGGGGTTTTGGAGGCAGGCAAAACATCAGAACTTGTGCACAGTACCTCTATACACATGTTCAGATGTTTTTCCTGACTGCAAAGAACCCCTTTTCTGGTTCTGGACATGCTACAGAGCTGAAACTTCACAGGTACACCTTTTAGACCCCCCAGACACCAAATCACACAAAAAAAGTTCTTAAAAATGGTCATTTTTGATAAAAAAGCCAATTATTGAAAAAAAAAAAAGAGATTTTTTGATTTTTACTTTGGATTTCAGATCTGGGGGGTCTAAAAGGTGTGCATGTGAAGTTTCAGCTCTGTAGCATGTGCAGAACCAGAAAAAAAAAAGATTGTTTGTATTAGAACACTTTCTTTCAGGACAGGTAGTTAGCTTCTCTCCCGGTTTAATAGAAGGCATTTTTTGGGGTTCTTTGCAGTCAGGAAAAACATCTGAACTTGTGTATAGTGGTACTGTGCACAAGTTCTGATGTTTTGCCTGCCTCCAAAAACCCCCAAAAAATGGCAGCAAAAACACACCTGGGCATTTTTTTTTTGGACGCTAACGTTTTTTTGGCATTTTTTTGGGTTCTTTGCAGTCAGGAAAAACATCTGAACTTGTGTATAGTGGTACTGTGCACAAGTTCTGATGTTTTGCCTGCCTCCAAAAACCCCCAAAAAATGGCAGCAAAAACACACCTGGGCATTTTTTTTTTTTTGACGCTAGCGTTTTTTTTGGCATTTTTTTGGGTTCTTTTGAGGCAGGCAAAACATCTGAACTTGTCTATAGTGGTGTATATACACACACTATAGGGTTTTTTTCTGGTTCTGGACATGCTACAGAGCTGAAACTTCACATGTACACCCTTTAGACCCCCCAGATCTGAAATCCAAAGTAAAAATCAAAAAATCTCTTTTTTTTTAAAATTTTTTCAATAATTGGCTTTTTTTTTATCAAAAATGACAATTTTTAAGAACTTTTTTTTGTGTGATTTGGTGTCTAGGGGGTCTAAATGGTGTACCTGTGAAGTTTCAGCTCTGTAGCATGTCCAGAACCAGAAAAAAAGATCATATAGGTGTTAAAGTTAAAGGAGGGTCCCGACCCACATCCCTGTTCTACTGAAAAATTATCTTTTTTTTTTTTCATGGTTCTGGACATGCTACAGAGCTGAAACTTCACATGCACACCTTTAGACACCCAGATACTAAATCCAAAGTCAAAATCAAAAAATCTCTTTTTTTTTTTTTTAATTTTTTCAATAATTGGCTTTTTTATCAAAAATGACAATTTTTAAGAACTTTTTTTGTGTGATTAATAGTTGATGGGGCATGACCCAGAACCCTGGGCACTTTTTAGGGGCGTTTATTGGGTTTTAGGGCTTAAAAATTGTGTTTTTTGATTACCGAAGTTCGGGTCCCATTGATTTCAATGGGGTTCTGAAATCCGGGCCGAACTTTCGGGAAGTTCGGATGTTCTGGCCGAACCAAACTTTTCAAAAGTTCGATCATCCTTACTGAAGAGATTCCAGAGAAGGGCAACAAAATTAATATGGGGACTGAAGGACCTCAGTTAACAGGAAGGGCAACAAGCACTAAATGTATTCTTCCTGGAGAAGAGACGCTTGAGAGAAGATATGATAGCAATATGCAACTATCTCAACAGTGATCCCAGTGTAGGTAGGAAAATATTCAGTCTCAGGGAGTGTAAGAGGACACAGGGCCACACGATGAGACTGGAGGAGAAGTGGTTTAAAGTGGTTGTAAACCCACTTTAAAGATTTTTACCTATAGGTAAGGCTATATTAAGGCTTACCTATAGGTGCTATAAATATCTCCTAAACATGCACCGTTTAGGAGATACAGTATTTACAGTGCATGCAGCCGATGATGTTATCGGCGCATGCGCTCTGATGGAACGGCCACCCGCTGGAATGCGCGGGAGTGATATAATCGCACCTCCGGCCAATCAGATGGCCGGAGGACGCGATCCAGGAAGCAGGACACCTGAACATGTCGGCTGTCCTGTCGCTAAGCGGGCGGCACTGTGGGGACTTCATTTTTAGGTAAGTACTTCATAATGAGCTAGTATGCGATGCATACTAGCTCATTATGTCTTTGTCTTTACAGGTTTTTTATTCTTCTCATTTTTTTTTCAGAGGGTTTACTTCCTCTTTAACCTTAAGCTGCGTAGGGGGTTTTTCACTGTCAGGGTGGTAAGGATATGGAACTCTCTTTCACAATCTGTGGTGTCAGCAGGAAGTATTGATAGTTATTGATTAGCCCTACTTATCAGTAAAATCTTACAGTGATTCTAATCCCCCCCCCCCCCATCAAAAATTAAAAACAAATAGGTTTTGACAGGACATTCACTTTTATCAACATGACTCTTTAGTGCTTGTAGTGCTATTAGTGTGCTTTTTTTTTTTACACCTCAGGGGCACACAAAATGTTTCATATTTTTTCATAAAATATTATTTTATTCTTATATTGTTTAATTTTGGCATTGTACTCATACCCCCTTGTAGATATTTAGATGTTTTAAATGAACATATGATAATAACTGTGACCTGGAGTTGTACATTGAAGGGGGTTCAGCAAATCATATGATAATTAGTGATGTCGCGAACATAAAATTCGCCGTTCGCGAACGGCGAACACGAACATCGGCGAATGTTCGCGAACCGGCGAACATTGCGAACCGCCATAGACTTTAATAGGCAGGCGAATTTTAAAACCCACAGGGACTCTTTCTGGCCACAATAGTAATGGAAAAGTTGTTTCAAGGGGACAAACACCTGGACTGTGGCATGCCGGAGGGGGATCCATGGCAAAACTCCCATGGAAAATTACGTAGTTGACGCAGAGTCGGGTTTTATTCCATAAAGGGCATAAATCACCTAAAATTCTTAAATTGTTTGGAATAACGTGCTTTAAAACATCCAGTGTGTGTATACGATCAGGTATGATGTTGTATCG
The DNA here is from genome assembly GCF_965119305.1 of Pelophylax lessonae. Lineage (NCBI taxonomy): Eukaryota > Metazoa > Chordata > Amphibia > Anura > Ranidae > Pelophylax > Pelophylax lessonae. Next base: position 182,085,019 of record NC_138772.1, on the reverse strand, counting down.
ATCAGGTAGTGTAAGGGTTACGCCCGCTTCACAGTGACAGACCAAACTCCCCGTTTAACGCACCGCAAACAACCGCAAACAGACCAGAACCGACCAAAATGGGACAGGAACTGGGCTTTAAGGGTTAGGGTTAGGTTAGGTTTAGTGTTAGGGGCTAGGGTTAGGGTTACGGTGAGATACTTAGGGTTAGAGTTAGTAACCCTACCCCTACGCCTCTAACCCTAACCGTCTAACCCTAAGCACTAAAAATAACCCTAACCCTAACCCTAACCCTAGCCCTAACCCTAATTCTATTTTTTTTCTGGTTCTGGACATGCTACAGAGCTGAAACTTCACAGGTACACCTTTTAGACCCCCCCCCCCCCCCCCAGACACTAAATCACACAAAAAAAGTTATTAAAAATTGTCCTTTTTGATAGAGAGCCAATGATTGGAAAAAAAATAAAATGAATAAAAATAAAAATTTCTTTGGATTTAGCATCTGGGGGGTCTAAAAAGTGTACCTGTGAAGTTTCAGCTCTGTAGCATGTCCGGAACCAGAAAAAATTACGAATTAGGGTTAGGGCTAGGGTTAGGCTTAGGGCTTGGGTTAGGGCTAGGGTTAGGGTTAGGGCTACTGTTAGGGCTACTGTTAGGGTTAGGGTTAGGTTTAGGGTTAGGGTTATTTTTATGGCTAGGCTTAGAGGGTTAGGGTTAAGGTTAAAGGGTTAGGGTTATGGTTAGAGGGTTAGGGTTAGGTTTAGTGTTAGATATGATCTTTTTTTCTGGTTCTGGACATGCTACAGAGCTGAAACTTCACATGTACGATTTTTAGACCCCCCAGACAATAAATACAAAGAAATTTTTTTTAAAGTTTTTTTTTTTTTAATTTTTCCAATAATTGGCTCAAAAATGACAATTTTTAAGAACTTTTTTGTGTGATTTAGTGTCTAGGGGGTCTAAAAAGTGTACCTGTGAAGTTTCAGCTCTGTAGCATGTCCAGAACCAGAAAAAAAGATAATTTTTCAGTAGAGCAGGGATGGTGGGAACCCCTTTTTTTTTTTTTTTTTTTCCAAAACGAGGGAACCCCTTTTACACCTATATGATCTTTTTTTTTCTGGTTCTGGACATGCTACAGAGCTGAAACTTCACAGGTACGCTTTTTAGACCCCCCCCCAGACACTAATCCAAAAAAAGTCATGCCTGCCACCGTATATATCAGTGGTGGGTAGGCAGTGGCACTGCAGTGGGCACAGTACACTCTGTGGACCTGACAGTCACTGGCACCCAGGCAACTGCAATTATAAAAAAATATATATATTTTTACTTTGCAAGCTGCTGTGCCACCGTATATATATATCAGTGGTGGGTGGGCACGCAGTGGCACTACAGTGGGCACAGTACACTCTGTGGACCTGACAGTCACTGGCAGCCCAGGCAACTGCAATAATAAAAAATATATATTTTTTTTTTCAATTTGCAACAAGATGCTGTGCCACCGTATATATCAGTGGTGGGCAGTGCACTGCAGTGGGTACAGTGCACTCTGTGGACCTGACACAGCACTCACTGCAATTATGACAGAGGAAAAAAAAAATATTTTTTAAAATGCAAGGTACTGTGCCTGTGCCACCCGAAATGAGTGTGGTGTGCACACAGTACAGTCTGTGGTGGGTCTGTGGCCTCTCACACACAGCGGGCAGGCAACTGCACATATATATAAAAAGAAAAAACTCAATTACCAGCCCTTAAAAGGGCTTTTGGGGACACTAGATATACATATATATATATATATATATATATATATATATATATATAAATAAAAAAATCCTCAATTACCAGCCCTTAAAAGGGCTTTTGGGGACACTAGATATATATATATATATATATATATATATATATATAAAAATATAAAAATTACCAGCCCTTAAAAGGGCTTTTGGGGACACTAGATATATATATATATAATTATTAGGCAAATTAGTATTTTGACCACATCATCCTCTTTATGCATGTTGTCTTACTCCAAGCTGTATAGGCTCGAAAGCCTACTACCAATTAAGCATATTAGGTGATGTGCATCTCTGTAATGAGAAGGGGTGTGGTCTAATGACATCAACACCCTATATCAGGTGTGCATAATTATTAGGCAACTTCCTTTCCTTGGGCAAAATGGGTCAAAAGAAGGACTTGACAGGCTCAGAAAAGTCAAAAATAGTGAGATATCTTGCAGAGGGATGCAGCACTCTTAAAATTGCAAAGCTTCTGAAGCGTGATCATCGAACAATCAAGCATTTCATTCAAAATAGTCAACAGGGTCGCAAGAAGCGTGTGGAAAAACCAAGGCGCAAAATAACAGCCCATGAACTGAGAAAAGTCAAGCGTGCAGCTGCCAAGATGCCACTTGCCACCAGTTTGGCCATATTTCAGAGCTGCAACATCACTGGAGTGCCCAAAAGCACAAGGTGTGCAATACATGGCCAAGGTAAGAAAGGCTGAAAGACGACCACCACTGAACAAGACACACAAGCTGAAACGTCAAGACTGGGCCAAGAAATATCTCAAGACTGATTTTTCAAAGGTTTTATGGACTGATGAAATGAGAGTGAGTCTTGATGGGCCAGATGGATGGGCCCGTGGCTGGATTGGTAAAGGGCAGAGAGCTCCAGTCCGACTCAGACGCCAGCAAGGTGGAGGTGGAGTACTGGTTTGGGCTGGTATCATCAAAGATGAGCTTGTGGGGCCTTTTCGGGTTGAGGATGGAGTCAAGCTCAACTCCCAGTCCTACTGCCAGTTTCTGGAAGACACCTTCTTCAAGCAGTGGTACAGGAAGAAGTCTGCATTCTTCAAGAAAAACATGATTTTCATGCAGGACAATGCTCCATCACACGTGTCCAAGTACTCCACAGCGTGGCTGGCAAGAAAGGGTATAAAAGAAGAAAAGCTAATGACATGGCCTCCTTGTTCACCTGATCTGAACCCCATTGAGAACCTGTGGTCCATCATCAAATGTGAGATTTACAAGGAGGGAAAACAGTACACCTCTCTGAACAGTGTCTGGGAGGCTGTGGTTGCTGCTGCACGCAATGTTGATGGTGAACAGATCAAAACACTGACAGAATCCATGGATGGCAGGCTTTTGAGTGTCCTTGCAAAGAAAGGTGGCTATATTGGTCACTGATTTGTTTTTGTTTTGTTTTTGAATGTCAGAAATGTATATTTGTGAATGTTGAGATGTTATATTGGTTTCACTGGTAAAAAAAAATAATTGAAATGGGTATACTTTATATTTGATTTTTGTTAAGTTGCCTAATAATTATGCACAGTAATAGTCACGTGCACACACAGATAACCCCCTAAAATAGCTAAAACTAAAAACAAACTAAAAACTACTTCCAAAAATAGTCAGCTTTGATATTAATGAGTTTTTTGGGTTCATTGAGAACATGGTTGTTGTTCAATAATAAAATTAATCCTCAAAAATACTCATTTGCCTAATAATTCTGCACTCCCTGTATATATATATATATATATATGTATATATATATATATATATATATATATATATATATATAAAAATTACACAAATACCAGCCCTTAGAAGGGCTTTTTGGGGTGCTGTCAGGATGCTGTCCTTACAGCAGTAGTGGACCAAGAACACTGACTCGCAAGACCAGGAACACTGACTAACAACTGTCCCTAGCTTAACAGCAGCAGCAGCAGCAGCTCTCCCTGCTCTCACTAACACACACTGCTTCAGAATGATCTAAGATGGATGCTGCCCTTGCTTATTTATAGGAGGTGGGAGGGTGTGGGAGGGAGGTATGCTGATTGGCTGGAAATGTGCCTGCTGACTGTGAAGTTCAGGGTCAAAGTTTGCCTCAATGATGTATTATAGGGGGTGGACCGAACATCGCATATGTTCACCCGCAGCGGCGAACGCGAACATGCTAAGTTCGCCGGGAACTGTCCGCCGGCGAACAGTTCGGTACACCTCTAATGATAATGTTGCCATGGGACAGGCTGTTTGAGCTGTAAACAGTCATAAGTCTTATGTCTGCAACTTCTCTACCTACTCCTCCCATCTTGCTTTTGCCTGTGCTTGTGCTGAACATGAAAAACATGTAGAACATAGACCAGCATTTCTGTACAGCAAAGACCTCTATACATCTTTGCCCATTTCTTTTAAAGGATAAGCTACAATGATTACCATTATGGCACTCCAGCAATGAAATGCAGCTCGTAACTGTTGAAATAACACATACCCACCAATGTCTGTGCATGGTTCACAGCTCTGAAAGTATACATTGCTGGGGGACATGCAACTTCTAGTTTGGTAGCTGAGATGGTACTGTGAAAATTCTGTAAGAAAAGGGTCTCCGGATATCCTGCCCTCCCCCTACATGGCTAAGTATGGTGTATATAGTACCGCTTCTTATTCACAAAAAAGTAAAATAGTAAATAAACACATATAAACCATGAAAAAGTCCTCCATTGAATAAATAAAAGAATAAATAAATACATAAATAGACATTACACCTCAAGGTATATCCAACACCAATCACGTCCTCTAGTGGGATCCATTATCAATCAGGACGGGCAACTTCTCCACAACTCACAGACACAGTGGTCCATTCCATGGCGATCCTTTCCTGTTGCACTCCTGCTGCAAACAGCAGTTCCCCAACTGGCTGCTGAATGTCACCAAACTGGTCGAGGAGGCTGGCTGATGTCATTGACAACATATGGTCATGACCATATTTGGTAAATAAAGCCAACCAGAATAGCTTGGCTGCTTTGTTTACAAAAAGCAGCTGGCAGGTAAGGAACAGGCATTAAGCAACAATTGTTAACAGCAACAATTTTTTTACATTGGCACATGTCCCCTATGACAGTGTCCAGCTACCCATGCTTTACCAGAAGCATGAAAATTGACCCTAAAAAAGGTTAGGAAAAAATTAGATTTACCTTCTGTAAATGTCTGTAAGCCAGTCTTGCGACTGGTGAGTATCTTGCGACTGGAGAGATTCTTTGCGATTGGTGAGTATCTTGCGACTGGTGAGATTCTTTGCGACTGGTGAGTATCTTTGCGACTGGTGAGTATCTTGCGACTGGTGAGTATCTTGCGACTGGGAGTATCTTGCGACTGGTGAGTATCTTTGCGTCTGTTGCTATCTTTGAGACTGGGAGTATCTTTGCGTCTGTTGCTATCTTTGCGACAGGTGAGTATCTTAGTGACTGGTTAGTATATTAGCGACTGGTGAGTACCCCAGGTTTAGTACCAGGGGAGATAGAGGTAGTGTAGGTAAGGAAGAGCAGGTCGTTAACATTATCCCCATAGAGTAGTGGGTAATAATGTCGGACAGGATTGGGGATGCCACTCAGTGCACTTCTTGCGCCATGTATGAGTTTCTTGATGAACCAATCGAGGACGAATACTGCTGTGCAAGATGTGAGCAACTTGTTGTTCTGGAAGCCCACATCGTGGATCTAGAGAACACAGTGGCAAGACTGCGTCGCATCTACAACCTGGAAAGGAGCTTGGACATTACCCATCAGGCGCTGGCAGGGGCCAGCATAGAGGAGGGAGGAATAGAGGAGACGCAAGCAGCAGAGGTACGCAGCTGGGTGACTGTTAGGAATGTTAGTGGGAGGAGTGTCAGGGAGGCCAGTCCTGAGTTGGTACACCCTAACATATTTGCCGAGTTGCAGGTTGAGGGGGATATCAACTCAGGGGTGGCAGTGCTGGAGCATGCACCCTCCCCCAGCTGCCAGGGGAGGGACGGCTCCAGGAAGAAGGGGGGCCGTAATTCAGGTAAGGTTAGAAAGGTTGTGGTAGATGGGGACTCAATTATCAAGAGGACAGAGAGGGCAATCTGTAAAAAAGATCTCGTTAACCGAACAGTTTGTTGTTTACCGGGCGCCCGCGTTTGGCATATCGCAGATCTGGCAGACAGATTGTTGTGCGGGGCTGGGGATGACCCAGCGGTCATGGTGCATGTGGGCACTAATGACAAAGTTAAAGGTAGGTGGAGGATCCTAAAGAACGATTTCAGGGACTTAGGTAGTAGATTGAGGAAAAGGACCTCCAAGGTGGTTTTTTCTGAAATACTGCCTGTACCTCGAGCCACACAGGAGAGGCAGAAGGAGATTAGGGAACTTAACAAGTGGCTGAGGAATTGGTGTAGGAAGGAGGGGTTTGGGTTCCTGGAGAACTGGGCTGACTTCTCAGTCGGCTACCGGCTCTTTAGTAAGGATTGGCTGCACCTTAATGGGGGCGGTACAGCTCTTTTGGGGAGAAAGATGGCCACCAAGTTGGAGGAGCTTTTAAACTAGGAGACGGGGGGGAGGGCTCAGAAGTAGAGTCAGTTAGGAGGGAACAAAGGACTGAAGACAGTTGTAGGGTCAGCAGCGACAGTAGGTCCACAACGTCAATCGGTAGGTCTGTGCGGGAGAACCACAGACCAAACAGGAATAAACATAACCACCAATCACGTTTAACTTCCGTAAAACTAAGAGGGGTATATGCTAATGCCAGGAGCCTAGCTAATAAAATGGATGAGTTGGAAATGTTAGTACATGAGGAGGACATAAACCTAGTGGGAATAACGGAGACTTGGTTCGACCCCTCACATGACTGGCTGGCCAATATCCAGGGGTATTCGGTGTACCGGAAGGACAGGGTAGGAAAAAGAGGGGGAGGGGTATGTCTCTACATCAAGAATAATGTAAAGGTGATTGAGAGGAGTGACATTACGGAAGGGATGAGTATGGAGTTAGAATCCATATGGGTAGAACTCCATAGGGAAGGAGAAAAGGGAAAAGTAATTGTGGGGGTTTGCTATAGGCCACCTAAACAAGGGGAGGAGGTAGAGCAGGAATTTTTAGCACTTTTGGGTAAAGTGGCAAAGCTAGGATCAGTCATCATATTGGGGGACTTCAATTATCCCGACATTGACTGGGGAGAGGGGACTACACACTCACATAAGGGCCGTCTATTCACTGAAACCTTACAGGATAATTACATGTCACAGTTGGTGGATTCTCCTACTAGAGAAAACGCAATCCTGGATCTATTGATCACTAATGACCCAGACCTAATCTCGGAGGTAGGGGTCCAGGATATCCTGGGCTCTAGCGATCACAGGATGATCACATTTAGCGTAAATAACAATATAGCAAGGCAAGTGGGGAACATAAGAACCCTTAACTTCAGAAGGGCAGACTTTCCAAAATTGTACTCGTTGATGGAAAGGGTAAACTGGGACCGAACCCTGGGATCCCTGACCACAGAGGAAAAATGGGAATGCTTTAGGAATATATTAAGCAAAGGCATCTTGCAGTGCATTCCTATGGGAAACAAATTTAGAAGAGACAAAGCCAAACCTGGCTGGCTAAACCCTAGCGTTAAAAATCTTATTAGGGGAAAAAAATTGGCCTTCAGGAAATATAAATCAGAAGGCACAGTATTGGCTTTCGACCAATACAAGGAGGCAAATAGGAAGTGTAAACACGAAATCAAGATGGCTAAAATAGACTTTGAGAGACAAATAGCGGAGGATAGTAAAAAAAAACCAAAGAAATTCTTTAAGTATATCAACAGCAAAAAAACTAGGGCAGAGCATATTGCACACATAATTAACGATGATGGGAGGATGGTTACAGAGGACACTGAAAAAGCAACCGTGCTGAATGCTTTTTTCTCGTCAGTCTTTACACAGGAAACGGAGGGGTACACTGACCATGACTGTATGGTTAGTAGTAATACACAGGACTTGCCACTATGGCTAAAAGAGGGTGAAATCAGGGAAAGGCTGGATAAACTTAACACAAACAAATCACCAGGCCCAGATGGCGTACATCCGAGAGTACTCAAGGAACTCAGTAAGGTTATATCCAGACCACTGTTCCTGATCTTTGCGGACAGTATTAGGACAGGAGATGTACCAGGGGAGTGGAGGAAAGCTAACGTGATTCCGATATTCAAAAAGGGTCAGAGGCATATACCGGGAAATTATAGGCCTGTCAGTCTGACATCAGTAGTATGTAAACTTCTGGAGGGGATGATAAGGGACTATATCGTAGAGTTTGCTAAGGACAACAGCATCATCAGTAGTAACCAGCACGGGTTTACAAATGGGCATTCTTGTCAAACCAATCTCTTAACATTCTATGAGGAGGTGAGCTGTGAGCTAGATAGGGGCAGACCAGTGGAGGTGGTGTACCTAGATTTTGCTAAGGCGTTTGATACAGTTCCCCATAAGTGCTTAATTTATAAAATAAGATCTGCGGGTATCGACAGCAGGGTTTGCTCTTGGATACGGAACTGGCTAAAAGGGCGTGTCCAAAGGGTGGTAATAAACAGCGCATACTCAGACTGGTCTGAGGTAGTAAGCGGGGTCCCCCAAGGCTCAGTCCTAGGACCAACCTTGTTCAATTTATTCATAAACAGCATTGAGGACGGGATCAGTAGTTCAATATCAGTTTTTGCAGATGACACAAAATTAGGCAGGGCAATAACAGCACAGCATGAAGCAGATATCCTACAGAATGACCTGGACAAAATAACGGAGTGGGCAAGGACTTGGCAAATGAGGTTTAACGTGGAGAAGTGTAAGGTTTTGCACTTGGGGACTAGCAACATAAAAGCACAATACACGTTAGGAGGGGAACCCCTGGGAGAATCAAAAATGGAGAAGGATCTGGGAGTCTTGGTGGATGATAGACTAGGCAACAGCATGCAATGTCAAGCGGCAGCTGCCAAGGCTAGCAGAATATTAGCATGCATAAAGAAAGGGATGTATTCCAGAGATAAGACTATAATTCTTCCACTTTATAAAACTCTGGTCCGACCGCATCTGGAGTATTCTGTCCAGTTCTGGTCACCAGTCCTCAGAAGGGATGTGTTGGAGCTGGAGAGGGTCCAGAGAAGGGCAACTAAACTAATTAGGGGATTGGCGGACCTTGATTGACCCAGAGCAATGAAGATAAGGAAATCTACAAGATTAGGCAGAAAGAGGCCAAGCAAGTTATAAGAACTTCTAAAGCGCAGGCAGAAGAAAAACTAGCTCAGTCTATGAAAAAGGGGGATAAGACATTCTTCAGATATATAAATGAAAAAAGGAAATTAAAACAAGGAATAACTAAATTAAAAACAAAGGACGGAAGGTATGTAGAAGAGAATAAAGGGCTAGCCGACTGCCTTAATGAATACTTCTGTTCAGTTTTTACAGAAGAAAAAGAAGGAGAAGGACCTCCACTTGAAAGGATGACTAATGAATCGTTTGATGCATGTGTCTTTACAGAGGAAGACGTTCTAAGATTGCTGTCTAAAGTGAAGACAAATAAGTCACAGGGTCCTGATGAGATACACCCAAAATTATTAAAAGAGCTTAGTGGTGAGCTGGCAAAACCATTAACAGATTTATTTAACCAATCATTAGCAACAGGAGTCGTCCCGGAAGATTGGAAATTGGCAAATGTCGTGCCCATTCACAAGAAAGGTAGTAGGGAGGAATCGAGCAACTATAGACCAGTGAGTCTGACATCAATAGTAGGCAAATTAATGGAAACCCTATTAAAGGATAGGATTGTGGAACATCTTAAATCCCATGGATTGCAAGATGAAAAACAACATGGGTTTACTTCAGGGAGATCATGTCAAACAAATCTTATAGACTTTTTTGACTGGGTGACTAAAATAATAGACGGTGGAGGTGCAGTAGACATTGCATATCTAGATTTTAGTAAGGCTTTTGACACTGTCCCACATAGAAGACTTATCAATAAACTGCAGTCATTGAGCATGGACTCCCATATTGTTGAGTGGATTAGGCAGTGGCTGAGTGACAGACAACAGAGGGTTGTAGTCAATGGAGAACATTCAGAACAAGGTCATGTTACCAGTGGGGTACCTCAGGGATCTGTACTGGGACCAATTTTGTTTAATATCTTCATAAGTGATATTGCAAAAGGCCTCGATGGTAAGGTTTGTCTTTTTGCTGATGACACAAAGATATGTAACAGGGTTGATGTTCCTGGAGGGAAAAGCCAAATGGAAAAGGATTTAGGAAAACTAGAAAAATGGTCAGAACTCTGGCAACTGAAATTTAATGTGGATAAGTGCAAGATAATGCACCTGGGACGTAAAAACCCAAGGGCAGAATATAGAATATTTGACACAGTCCTGACCTCAGTATCTGAGGAAAGGGATTTAGGAGTAATTATTTCAGAAGACTTAAAGGTGGGAGGACAATGTAATAGAGCAGCACGAAATGCCAGCAGAATGCTTGGATGTATAGGGAGAGGTATAAGCAGTAGAAAGAGAGAAGTGCTTATGCCGCTGTACAGAACACTGGTGAGACCTCACTTGGAGTATTGTGCGCAGTACTGGAGGCCATATCTCCAGAAGGATATAGATACTCTAGAGAGAGTTCAGAGAAGAGCTACTAAACTAGTACATGGATTGCAGGAAAAAACTTACCAGGAAAGGTTAAAGGACCTTAACATGTATAGCTTGGAAGAAAGAAGAGACAGAGGGGATATGATAGAAACTTTTAAATACATAAAGGGAATCAACTCGGTAAAGGAGGAGAGCATATTTAAAAGAAGAAAAACTACCACAAGAGGACACAGTTTTAAATTAGAGGGGCAAAGGTTTAAAAGTAATATGAGGAAGTATTACTTTACTGAGAGAGTAGTGGATGCATGGAATAACCTTCCTGCAGAAGTGGTAGCTGCAAATACAGTGAAGGAGTTTAAGCATGCATGGGATAGGCATAAGGCTATCCTTCATATAAGATAGGGCCAGGGACTATTCATAGGATTCAGATATATTGGGCAGACTAGATGGGCCAAATGGTTCTTATCTGCCGACACATTCTATGTTTCTATGATTATGAGGAGCGTCTGCAATCGCTTGATTTATTCTCCCTGGAGAAGAGACGCCTGAGGGGGGACATGATAGCAATTTTTAAATATCTCAATGGGGATCTAGGCTTAGAAAAAAAGCTGTTCAGTCGCAGGGACTGCATGAGGACTCGGGGGCATACAATGCGATTAGAGGAGAAGCGTTTTAACCTCAGGCAATGTGGGGGGTTCTTTACTGTTAGGGCTACAAGATTGTGGAATTCTCTACCACAAGAGGTGGTTTCTGCAGGTAGTATGGTGGCTTTCAAAAGACTACTAGACGTACATCTCAAGGATCAGAACATTCAGGGGTATGCGAGATGATTACAGCCACACACACCTACACAGGTTGAACTGGATGGACTATTGTCTTTATTCAACCTCACCTACTATGTAACTATGTAACTATGTAATAAGGGTTCAGGTGCTGTGTTTGGCATTTGCAGCTATTAGGCTTGGTTTGTGGATCCTCCCATGAACCAAAGCCAGGCCTGTTCGTACATCACAAGTACTAATCTTATAAAGTTAAAGACCTGTATCCATAATTTCTTGACTATGGAGCATTTCCACCAGATGTAAAGGATGGAGCCAGAAGTGTTGAATCCTTTGATACAGTTCAGTAAGGCTCCAGGTGAGAATTTAGTTATACTCTTTGGAGTTACGTACCAGTTGAGAGAGTACCAAATGAGATGTTGGTTCTATTCTTATCAGAATGTGGAGAGCTCCCAGATATTGCACTCCCAATGGTAATGAGTAGGTGGTACATAGTATACCTACTCATGCACAAAAAAATTTAAATAATAAATAATGACACCACACTTTTTGACAAAAAAATATCACACAATGTACTTTAAAACTGCTGTCAATCATATCGTCCAGTGATGTAGATCTATGTCAGTCCCAATAAACGATGCCTGCTGGCCTCCTGAAAGAAAAAAATGGCAAGGATTGTGTCAAACAACCACTGACATGATCTACTCCTATTGCTCACTCACACCGAATTACATCTACCGAGCCTGCTGCTAAATATAAGCAAAGGAGTGGGTTTCTCAGGTGATGCCATAGCCAAACTTGGTCAATGTCATTGTCCAAATATGACCATGTGGCCATACATGGTCAGTGATGTCAACACTATCTCCAACCCTTAGTTTACATGGCTGGTGATTCCTGACCAGTAAATGAATGGGGCCAGGTGAGAAATGCTCGAACAACCAAAGGTTATTCTGAATTTGTGTTCAAACCAAACCCACACCCCAAGTGGCAATGTTGCTTCTCCATGGGCACAGTACAATGAGTGAGCACTGTCATCCAATAAAAGTCAGTGTTACTGGCAGGATTGGCAGGTAGATATAAATGAAAAAACATCTGAAAAAAATAAATCATATCTTTATATCAAAATAAACAAGGTAAATACCCTATGTGATAAAGCATAAAGCTACACAAAGAATGACACACTAGCAGCGCTAATATATCCTATGTCCACACAAGCTTTGTGGATAACTTGAATAAATTAATGACTCTGTATTGGGTGAATCAAGTTCATGCATAAGGTCCAAATATCATCCAAAAGATGCCAGTCCCAACAGGGTGAATCCTCAATAGTTCATCACCACAAGGAAGAAGGAACCTTCACTTCACCACTGTGCACACCCCTTTGGTTGGACACTCACCAGTAGGGATGATCGAACGGTTCGGGTCGACCATCGGTTCGACCCGAACATTGGCTGTTCAGTTCGGAATTCGGAAACCAGAACCGACCAAAATGCGATGGTACAGGAAATGGGCTTTAAAAGCCCGTGATTGGACCAGAACCATCAGTAAAAGCCAATTGAGGGGGCAGGAGAATGCTAGGAATGTGACTGGAGTGACTAGGGGGTCCATAGGCCAATCATTAGTGAATACGCCCCCAGTATATAAGATAGCCCCCGCCAAATTCCTAGCATTGTTATACAGGGACATGGAAGAGAGTGGAAGCAGTCCTGTTACTTCTGCTACAAATTGTCATTTAGCAATTTTTAGTGTGAGGAAAGGGATATCTAGTGTAGTTAGGGTGCTATTTTCCACTATAGTTAGCTTTAATAATTTAGTTTCTGTAGGGAAAGTGTTAAGTGTAAGGGGACCGTAGTGTAGTGTAGGGTTAACTGACTCTGACTGCTATGGCTGGGTGACATAACCCTTCCATATCAGGGTGACCGCTATAGAGAAAAGATCGTTTCTCTTCGGTCACATTCAGTGCACTGATATGGCTTCTCGCCTGTGAGCATGCTTTTTGCTGCAGGCGTTTATTGGGCTTTTTTGAGGAGATGTTTGGAGTCAGGCATGACATCTGAACATCTGTGTAGGGGTATATATACATACACCCATGTCTGTATATATACACATATATAGGTGTGAAAGTAGCAGAAACATATGCTTGCTCTAATTAAATAATTAACAGGCATATGTCTCCGCTCCTATAACACCTATATATGTGTGTATGTGTATAAATACATACAAGTGTGTGTGTATATATACCCCTATACAGAAGTTCAGATGTTTTGCCTGCCTCCAAAGACCCCAAAAAATGCCCAAAAAAACGCCAGCTTCAAAAACACACCTGGGTGTTTTTGTAGCTGGCATTTTTTTGGACATTTTTTGGGCATCTTTGGAGGCAGGCAAAACATCTGAACTTCTGTGTAGGGGTATATATACATACACCCATGTCTGTATATATACACATATATAGGTGTGAAAATAGCAGAAATCTATGCGTGCGCTAATTAACACCAATATAGCTTCTCTCCTATAACACCTATATATGTGTATAAATACATATAAGTGTGTGTATATATATAACCCTATACAGAAGTTCAGATGTTTTGCCCGCCTCCAAAGACCCCAAAAAAATGCCCAAAAAAAACGCCTGCAAGAACACACCTGGGCATTTTTTTTGGCGCAGTCATTTTTTTGGGGTCTTTGGAGGCAGGCAAAACATCTGAAATTCTGTATAGGGTTATATATACACACACACTTATATGTATTTATACACATACACATATATAGGTGTTATAGGAGAGAAGCTATATTGGTGTTAATTAGCGCAAGCATAGATTTCTGCTATTTTCACACCTATATATGTGTATGTGTATATATACAGACATTGGTGTATGTATATATACCCCTACACAGAAGTTCAGATGTTTTGACTGCCTCCAAAGACGCCCAAAAAATGCCCAAAAAAATGCCAGCGCCAAAAAAAAAATGCCCAGGTGTGTTCTTGCAGGCGTTTTTTTTTGGGCATTTTTTTGGGGGTCTTTGGAAGCAGGCAAAACATCTGAACTTCTGTATAGGGTTATATATACACACACACTTATATGTATTTATACACATACACATATATAGGTGTTATAGGAGAGAAGCTATATTGGTGTTAATTAGCGCAAGCATAGATTTCTGCTATTTTCACACCTATATATGTGTATGTGTATATATACAGACATGGGTGTCTGTATATATACCCCTACACAGAAGTTCAGATGTTTTGCCTGCCTCCAAAGTCCCCCAAAAAATGCCCAAAAAACGCTTGCTACTAAACAGGCAAGGTGTGAAAATAGCGGAGCCATATCCCTGTTCTATAAGTGACCTAATACAAACGATCTTTTTTTATGGTTATGGACATGCTACAGAGCTGAATCTTCACAGGTACACTTTTTAGACCCCCCCCCCCCCAGACACTAAATCCAAAGAAAATTTTTTTTTTTTCAATTTTTTTCAATAATTGGCTCTCTATCAAAAATGACAATTTTTAGGAACTTTTTTTGTGTGATTAATAGTCCCTGGGGCATGACCCAGAACCCTAGGCACTTTTTAGGGGCATTTATTGTGTTTTAGGGCTTCAAAATTGTGTTTTTTTGATTACCGAAGTTCGGGTCCCATTGATTTCAATGGGGTTCTGAAATCCGGGCCGAACTTTTGGGAAGTTCGGATGTTCTGGCCGAACCGAACTTTTGAAAAGTTCGATCATCCCTACTCACCAGATGGGCAATATATGTAAGCCCAAAATACTGTTGTCATGCATGGGACATCCCGATCACTTCCAGACTCTGGATGTAGGCCAAATTCAACTGCAGATATCCAGGTGTATCTCAAAAAGCCAAACGCCCCTTACATCAGATATTCACCTCGGATTGGGCCAGACGGCATATCGTGGTGCATGAAAAATTAATGAGGTCACATAGCGTGATACTGCATCAATAAACTTTTATTTCAGAATTCCGAATTACAGCAACTTGTCCTCCAACCATTCCAGATCAGGGACTGGATCCAGGACAATCCTCCCCAGAGAATAACCAGTGTGTGGAGAGATCCGATGATGAAGGCACAAAGTTGGAATTTTTCATGCACCATGATATGCTGTCTGGCCAAATCCGAGGTGAATATCTGATGTAAGGGGCGTTTGGCTTTTTGAGATACACCTGGATATCTGCAGTTGAGTTTGGCCTACATCCAGAGTCTGGAAGTGATCGGGATGTCCCATGCATGACGACAGTATTTTGGGCTTACACATATTGCCCATCTGGTGAGTGTCCAACCAAAGGGGTGTGCACAGTGGTGAGGTGAAGGTTCCTTCTTCCTTGTGGTGATGAACTATTGAGGATTCACACTGTTGGGACTGGCATCTTTTGGATGATATTTGGACCTTATGCATGAACTTGATTCACCCAATACAGAGTCATTAATTTATTCAAGTTATCCACACAGCTTGTGTGGACATAGGATATATTAGCGCTGCTAGTGTGTCATTCTTTGTGTAGCTTTATGCTTTATCACATAGTGTATGCACCTTGTTTATTTTGTTTCAATTTTAATAGCAGCAGCTGATTTAAGATTTGTCAATTCTGTGGACCTACATTAGTGGTTTCAAGCGCCGGGTGAGCAAGTTGTCTTCCCCTTCTATTTTCGTTATCTTGCTCCTATTTGTTATATCTTGATATCACATCTAAAGACTGACAGGTAGCAATATATTACCTTTTTGTTATTGAGTTTAGATACGCTTTAAAGAGACCCTATTACAAACTTTAAAAAATTTCAGCACAAAAAATCAACTATTTTAAATGCTTACTTGCAGCGGTTTTCCTTCAGGAAAGTCCAGCACAGTCCTAAACATGCTATAGCTCATTGCTCTTCTGGTAGTAGGGGTGTAGCTGGGAATACTGGGGTCCTTATGATACATTATTATTTTTTACACATAAGATATCTTCTTGACCCCCACACTATATACATTATTATATAAAATTCAATTTTTTTCAGCACTAGGATTTGGTCTTTAATTCGAGTCCATCTTTTTCTTGTGATGTGATGGGACACATATCAGTTTGTCTGGATCTGTTCTCCCCATGATGTTACAATTGTTGATCATGTTGTTTTGTTGTTTTTATGAATAACCTAGTCATCTACAATAGGTGTGATGTATACCTGTTGGACTAGAATAATGGAATGTGCTTATATTGTGGTCTCTTTTTCTCTTAAATTATATGGTCTGGTATATTCTTCTACAATTTTAGAGTCTATTATTACTGCTTGTCTTCCTGATGAAGCAGGCCTATTACCCATGAAACGCATTGAAGAAATAGCAAGCAACCCATCATCCCACTTATGATATGGATGATGGGGAGAATATATGTAATATTTGCACTAGATGGCAGCTGTATCTAGTATTTTTAAACAAACATATGTATTTTACCACATCCCACCCGGCCTATTGCAAAAGGACAGCCAGGCGGTGGTTTAATTGTTCAGACTTGACGTCATATGCTATCCTTCAGAATATGCTGCTTGTGCGCGCCCCGGGGGGCGCGCAATGCAGCGATTGGTGGTGCGGTGTGTAAGCTCTTTACAATGTGATCAGTTGTGTCCAATCACAGCTGATAACAGTTTGTATTATTGATAACATCACTGTATTATTGTCACAGGTGATGTCAGTTAGTGTTAACGTTAGTTAGCATCAATCCAGGACAGTGTCAGATTGCCCGCCACATATTTAGTAAAACATTTTAACCCTATGATTGGCAGTGACACACACACACTAAACCTCCATTACTAGTACAGTGTCTGAACTGATCAATATCTTTCATCAGATCAGAACTAGTTTGGTTATTGTTCTGCACTATGGTCTGGACAAGAAAGCTGCTGCCTACCTCACATATCCCACGAAGTGGGGTATGGAAATGAGTAAGAGAAAGAGTTATAGGTGGTGTTGCCTATATATGTGTAATCCTCATGAAACCAAAAAGAGGCAAAACAATTAAAAAGGAAGTGATAAACTTTATATATCATACCAATAATAAAGTGCAAACATATAAAATACTGATATACTATAGTAGTGTTCAAAACATCTAACTTGCTATACACATACAATCACACTAAATCCAGGGCAAAGGAAAGTGCGTATCTGTGAAACAAATGTGAAACAAGTGCAATAATTGAAAAAGTTCATAAACCATCTGATGCTTTAAAAATTCACGAGTCCTTAGAAAGATAAAGTGGCAAAGTGCAAAAAAAAATCACCAAAGTGCAACATCAGTCTCTTGGTGATAGAAGAAGTGAATCCACTAATGCTCCCCTTCAGTTTCTCACTCACCAGAAGACTGAACCCCTGCAGGGGTCAGAGGAACAAACAGCAAGTTTGTTTCACGGAAAAATTGGTAAGTATCAGCGCTGCTCAATACATATGTTCTCATTAAAGTGCTATAAATAAATATTCCAGTTATAATATTTAACAAATAAAGTGCTATATTGTGCTAAAAATAAAGTGCTATATCGTGCTATCACATCAAATAAATTAAAATGCATATACAATGTAAACTTATATGATCTCCTCATTAAATTATGCATCAAAAGTGTCCAGTGCTCTAAGTGATGAATAAATAATCAATCCTTATGGTATAAAGTGCTCAGTGCTTGTATTGTAAAAATAAATAAAAAATAAATAAATCAATAAAATAAATAAAAAATAAATAAATCAATCAATCTTCTTCACATATAAGTGCTCAGTGCTTGTCCATGAACACAGAAATCCAAAGTGCTGGTGCTTAATCGTGCGTCCAGGTGCTCCCCTCTTGGTCCCCTACTCACCAGACGATCAATGGAAAAAACGCCTTAATGTTATCCCCAATGATCTGGATACTAGGTATGCACCAGGTTGCAGCACCATACACCACTCTTTCCTCCTAATCACTGCGTGTTACAGCAATCTTCAGCTACGAGCATCCAAGACCGATCTCTCCATGCGGGATTAATAGACAGAGAGAATCCTCATTGTGCAGTATATAAAGACCTTATTACAAATCTATTAAAATTGCACTTGCAGTGTTCACATGAAATAAAGCAGTATCAAGCGGTATAATTTCCTGGACCGGGACGCCAAACATTCCTGTGCGTTCCACCCGTATGATCCGGAAATGACACGGTGCGTAAGGTTGACGGCTTGACGCGTTTCGCTCTGCCAATCAGAGCATTCTCAAAAGCCTCAAGCTTCAAGGTATGCTCTGCATACCTAGTATCCAGATCAGTGGCGTTTTTTCATTGATCGTCTGGTGAGTAGGGGACCAAGAGGGGAGCACCTGGACGCACAATTAAGCACCAGCACTTTGGATTTTTGTGTTTATGGACAAGCACTGAGCACTTATATGTGAAGAAGATTGATTGATTTATTTATTTTTACGAGACAAGCACTGAGCACTTTATACCATAAGGATTGATTATTTATTCATCACATAGAGCACTGGACACTTTTGATGCATAATTTAATGAGGAGATAATATAAGTTTACATTGTATATGCATTTAAATTTATTTGATGTGATAGCACGATATAGCACTTTATTTTTAGCACAATATAGCACTTTATTTGTTAAATATTATAACTGGAACATTTATTTATAGCACTATAATGAGCACATATATATTGAGCAGCGCTGATACTTACCAATTCTTCAGTTTAAAAAGTTGTTCCTTTTTTACCAGCAGCAGCTTAAGTTATTTATTTATATTTATATCACCTAAGCGCAGGCACTTTCCTTAAATTAAAGTGTGTTTTACTATTTGTTAGTTCGGTCCCTCGTAAATCCCTTTAACCAAAAATTTGCAGCCTTGCATTCGCCCCAACAAGTTGTCTGTGCTGATAAGTCCCTGATTAAATGTTCTGGCCGCCTTGTGTTTCAAACAATTTCTCCCCAGGAAGCATGTCAGATATGGGGTCAAGATGTATAAGCTCTGTGACAGGGCAACAGGCTATACATGTAGTTTTCAAATTTATGAGGGAAAAGATAGCAATGTGGAGCTCCCCAACTGCCCAGACTACATAGGGAGCAGCGGCAAGATTTTTTGAGACTTGGTGTCACCCTTTTTCGGAAAGGGGTACCAATTTTTACACAAGCGTGCCACTTTTTAGTCACCTTTTTGATTCTGAAATTGGTGCATGTGGCACCGTGCAACCTAATCGCCGGGGATTCCCCCAAAGACTTGTAGACTCCCGACTTAGACGGAGGGAGATAGCCTGCTTGAAGTGTAATCAATTTCTTGCAGTGAAGTGGAGGGACACCCATAATGTTTTCGTTCTGTCCTCTATTCATGCAGATACGACTCTCCAAATTACAATGGTGACTGGTGTTGTTAAGAAGCCCCTCTGTGTCCACAAATACAACCTTAACATGGGAGGGGGGGACTTCAACAACCAGATGATGGCACCATACTAAATTGCCTGTAAGGCCAGACGCTGGTACAAGAAAGTGTCTCTATACTTATTCCAATTGGCTCTGCTGAACGCTTATATGCTATACAAAGCCTCAGGAAGAAGTGGATCCTTCCTAAAATTTCAGGAAGAGACCGTCACAGCCCTTCTGTATCCAGAAGGTGCTATGGCTCAAATTCACAATCCAGATGCAGTGATCCGGTTGCATGAGGGGCATTTTCCAGATGTCCTCCCTGGTACCTCTACCCAAAGGGCACCCCAAAGAAGATGTTGTGTCTGTAGAAAATGCGGATATAGGTGTGACACACGCTTTTTTTGTCCTTCCTGTCCTGGCCAACCTGGTCTCTGCATCGGGGACTGTTTCCGTTGCTACCGCACGCTAGTGGAGTATTAGTACAGGGTACAGCACGGCACAGTCTAGATCACTTTCACACAGGGTCTTAAATGATGTTAGATGGCTATCGCATTTGAGAGACCCTAGCCTTAAACGTTTAAAGTTTTTTTACAGTTACAAAAAAAGTGTAAAAAAAGTCCCAAAAAACCCCCCCAAAAAATAAAAAGAGTTAAAAAAAATAAAAAAGCCAAAAATAGTTGTCGTTTTATTGACTTAATTTTCTGTTCTTACTGTTTTACTGTACTTTATAATATACTGCTATACAGTAATGTCTTATTGTTACTGTTTTTCATTGTTAACCATAGTTTGCTTTGCAGATACTGCTATTCTACTGTTTTACTGTATTGTATGCTATTTTGTTATAATGTTTTATTGTTACTGTGTTTTATTGCTTATCATTGTTTGCTTTGCAGGTATGCCCATCAGCTGCAGCACTGTTTTGTTTATCCTGACAGCAACAGCGTTTGCTCTCAACATATAGGTAAATCAGTGATTGCAGCGCTGTAGGAGGTGATATCACCACCGCAGTTAAAAAAAGAGCATATATTGCAAAGCATAGGGGATGAGGTGGACACAGAGGGCGAATCTCTCCTATGTTTCGCCATATATTTTTTAACACTTTTCTTGGCAGAGATTTCTTCATCCACCTTGATCGATGTGAATGGAGGAATATATGTTCTTTTTTTTAGTTTTGCTCATGGGCTGAACGGAAATAAAGAACATTGCATGTATGCCTATTATTAGAAGTGGGTGGATGATGGGAGGTCTAATGGTGGGCATGCCACACACTTTCTGGCAGAGATTTCTACATCTACGTCGATAGATGTGAATGAAGGAATCTGTTAGGTTCTCTTTTTTTGGTTTAGCTCACAGGCTGCAAACAAAAAAAAAAAGAACCATACAATATATGCCCAAGAAGGACCAGCAACATACTGGTACATCGCTGGACTTTGAGTGGTCATACCAGGATGATGCCTGCAGGTTTAGACATCATCTTGGTATAGTTTTTTACAGCCAGCGGTCGACTTTCATGTAATAGCAATCCTATCAGCTAATTAGCTGCTAGACTGCTTTTGCAAGCATTGGTAGGGGACACCCCCCTCCCACCGCCTTCCACCTTTTTTTTCGGGCTCTTCTAAAGTGGTAACCTGTAAAGGCTTTTAAAAATGTACGTAGTTTGTCGCCACTGCACGGGCGTGCACAATTTTAAAGCATGTCATGTTTGGTATCTATATACTTGACCTAAGATCATCTTTTTTATTCTACCAAACAATTGGGCAATATGTAGTGTATTTATGCAGTAGATTTTAAAAAGTGTTTTTTTTTCCCAAAAAATTGCGTTTGGAAAATCTCTGCGCAAATACAGTGTGACAAACAAAATTGCAACACCCACCATTTTATTCTGTAGGGCCTCTGCTTTAAAAAATTATATAATGTTTGGGGGTTCAAAGTAATTTTCTAGTAGAAAAAATGATTTTTTCATGTAAACAAAAAGTGTCAGAAAAGCTTGGTCTTCAAGTGGTTAGAAGAGTGGGTGATGTGTGGCATAAGCTTCTTATATTGGGCATAAAATGCCAGGACAGCACAAACACCCCCAAATGACCTCTTTTTGGAAAGTAGACACCCCAAGCTATTTGCTGAAAGGCATGTTGAGTCCATGGAATATTTTATATTTTGCCACAAGTTTTGGGAAAATTACATCTTTTTTTTTGCATCTTTTTTGTTGTCACTAAATGATATATTGCTCACACATGCCATGGGTATATGTGGAATTACACCCCAAAATACATTCTGCTGCTTCTCCTGAATATGGGGATATCACATGTGAGACTTTTTGGCAGTATAGCCACCTACAGGACATCGAAAACTAAAACGAATCACTGCCTTCAAACTTTCTAAGGGCGTAAATTGTTGATTTCACTCCTCACTACCTATCACAGTTTTTGGGGCCATGAAATGCCAAGATAGCACACCCCCCCCCCCCCCCAAATGACCCCCTTTCGTAAAGTAGATACACCAAGGTATTTGCTAAGAGGCATGGTGAGTATTTTGCAGCTCTCATTTGTTTTGAAAAATTAGGAAAGAAAAGGAAAATGTATTTGTTTTTCTTTTTTTTAATTTTCAAAAAGTGAGTGATTGTCTTTTGCGGTCCGGTACGCAGCTAGGCTGCCCAAAAGTCTCACACATGTGGTATCTTCATACTCGGGAGAAGCAGCAGAACATATTTTGGGGTGTCAATTTCCATATACCCATGGCATGTTTGAGAAATATATAATTTAAATGACTACTTTGTGTAAAAAAAAAAAAAAATTAAATTTTCCCAAAACTTGTGGCAAAATATAAAATGTTTCATGGACTCAACATGCCTCTAAACATGCCTCTCAGCAAATAGCTTAGGGTGTCTACTTTCCAAAAAGGGGTCATTTGGGGAAGGGGGGGGGGGTGTTGTATTATCTTGGCATTTTATGGCTATTATGGGTAGTGAGGAGTGAAATCAACAATTTACGCCCTTAGAGAGCCTGAAGGCAATAATTGGCTTTCGGGGTCCTGTACATGGCTAGACTGCCAAAAAGTCTCACACATGGGGTATCCCAATACTTATATTTTTTATAAGAAAAAGAAAAAAAAAGTTTTTTCTCAAAAGAAACCTCTATTTGTGGTAAAAAAGGACATCAATTTTGTTTGACTGCACAATTACCAGTTAAAGTCGAGCAGTGCGAAATTGCAAAAAATGGTCTGTTCATTATGAGGGTAAAACCTTCCAATCCATAATTGGTAATCACCATCTATGTAGGCAGTTTCTTCGCCCCTCACCTCCCTCTATAACATTTTTTGTAGTTGCTGGGTAAGAAGCAAAGGGAAAACAATAGAGCAGTGGTTCTCAACTCCTGTCCTCAGGACCCACTAACAGGCCAGGTTTGCAAGATAACTGAAATACATCAAAGGTGAAATCATTGCTGCTCAGTGATTGCAGTATTCTAGTCTGCATCTCTCCAAGGTAATACTTAAAATCTGGCCTGTTAGTGGGTCCCGAGGACTGGAGTTGAGAACCACTGCAATAGAGTGTCACTTGAGTGAGAGCTTACTTGAGTTTACTGGGGCTGCTGACATCACTTCCAAAATGGCAGCATCCAGCAGCAGTTTTAGAGCTTTTGGATATCTACAAAAGGGAGGCATTTACAGGTAAAAAAAAAAAACAAAAAACAAAAAAACATGCATTAAATACAATAAATGTACATAAAATCTTATGGGAAGAATGTTGTTTAATTGAATGTCCTGGCCACAGGGTCCCCTTAAAGGCTAAGTTCACCTTTTTTTTTTTTTTCTAAATTCCAGCTCCCCTATCTACCAATATACAGTAGCTTTAATGTGCTTATTTTGCAAAAATAAAAAATCATTATTTTTATTCTACACACGCTTACCTCACTATAATCATGGCTGTTTAAAAACACTTCTGCATTACTTCTGCCTTACTTCTTGGACAGAGTATAGGTCATGCCACAAGAAGGAGTTGACCAGCTGACTTCCCTGATTGATTGCATTTCATTTAAAAAACGTTCACCTGGAGGTGGGTGGCAGGTAGGAAGGTAGATGATGCTGAGTGTGTCCTAATGAGGTCAGCTGGTCAATTTCTTCCTGTGGTATGACTCATAGTCTGTCCAAGAAGTAGGACAGAAATAATGAAAAAGTTTTTTTAAACAGCCATGGGGACAGTGAGGTTAGCATGTGTAGAATAAAATGAAAGCTTTTTTTATTTTATCAAAAGAAGTACATTAATGCTATATTGATACATAGGGGAGCTGGAATTTGGAAAGAAAAACGGGAATTTAGCCTTTAAGACTCCTGAGCCGGCTTCTGTTTGTACTAACACCGTAAGGCTCGATTCACACTAGCACGACTTGTCAGGCGACTTGTCAGCCTGACAAGTCGCGCTCCCTCGCGGTCCATTGACTGCTACAGGACCCGTTCTAATAGGAGCAACACTTAGAAAAAGGGTCCTGTATAGGGTTGCCACCTCATCCCTTTAAAACAGAACACATATTAATTACACAGGTTCTGTGGCTGATTAAGGTGGTAATTAAACTCACTTGGAGCCTTCTCTGCATTAAATTAGCCTCAGAACCTGTGTAATTAATGTGTGTTCTGTTTTAAAGGGATGAGGTGGCAACTCTAGTCCTGTACTACTTCAGGGCGACCTCGGAGCGACTTGCATAAACTTCCATTATGTGAAGTCCATGCAAGTCGCTCCGAAGTCGTGGTGCATGGGAATGCACAAGTCGCCCCCGAAGTAGTAAGGAGTCGTGCCGCCCCAGTGTGAACCGAGCCTAAAACTTCAGAAAATTGGACACTACAGCTCATCAGTGTGTAATGTCCTAATGTTTTTTATTGCAATGATTCACACTACATAAAGACACCAACGTTCTTCTAAAATGTAGAAATCACATGTGGCGGATGATGCCAGCCTTTTATTTGTGGGTCTTTTGGGGTGAAGGGTTAGAACATTTTTAGCAAACAGCATTCTGTGCCTTGATGTAAAATGTGAACAAAAGACATGCTTATTAACATCTATCATACAGATTTATACTTTAGCTAATTAACACATTATAATGACATTTCCATCAGAGCTCTGAGATGGAAAGTGGGAACTGTTCTTGATTAGGATAAAGTCTACTATTGCTGACCCTGTTTTGGTATGACTAAAATATATTTGAAAGACTTTATTCTCTTCCTGTACATAGAAATACAAAATAACTCTATACAAAAATGAAATAAAGCAATAACATATTAATTGCAATTAGATTAGATATCAACAGTAATCATAAATGTAAAAAAGGAAATAATAAAAAATAAAAAATAAGACAGTGAACCTTTAAAATGCAGGCTTAATCCATCCAACCTCAGAAACAAAGTTCCTTTCAACGAAGCATATAATAACACAGTCACTCATCGTGTCTGCGTTAATGCTGTATAAAATGGGTCATTTTAAGTTCATCATGCAAAACCAGAAAATGAACTAAAGTTTGTGTTTATGTTACACATCTTGGTCAGTTTTCTGGCCGGATGACTTACATAGTTTCATGCCCGCATATCCCCTCTTGACTGTTTGATACTCCGGTTGCCCTTTCGTTCACTCCAAGTAGTACCTTCTGGACAGACAAGAGTTTGTTTAAGAACTGTATTAAACTTGGCAAATACTTGAAGTTCTAACTCCAATGAAAACCAGCACTACAGCAATAAAACCCATTAGTGACAGAAAGCTTATAAAACAGGCACATTCTGTAATAAAAATCACCCCATTTGCCAGTGTAATTTAGTTGACCTCAGCTCACAAATATCTTATGCAAAAAGTCCATTCAGTTATGTACACAGCCCACATGGAATAAGTGAGTTTGCAACTCAGTGACCTAGTCATGGCTGTTCCTGTGATGTTCAGAATAGGAATACATTTTTTCATGGTTCATGAATTGGGCTGTGTTATGTCTGTAAATAAAATCTATTCTGGACTAAAAACGAAAAAAATATATTTTTTGATTTTTTTATTGGTCAGGTACTGCATGAAATATACATATGCCCCAGAAGAAATCCTTTGGTGAGGAAACTGGTTGGGTGGAGTTACACGTTCCTGTCATCGCGTTACCTGAATGCCTTAGCTATTGCTATCCTATAAATTGGAATATGTTATTTTTATGCGGATCTGTTTCTGGAACCATGTAGGTGCAATATCTTACAATAAACACAGCTCGTTAGGAGGTTTTACACTATTAGCATTTATCTCTTTTTGGGAGTACCCTGTGGCCCATTTGGAACTGCTTCCATTTGTCTTCCATATGTGATCAGTGCTGGAGAAGACATTACAGCTTGTTTGACCTTCCATAACAGGAGGTCCATGCTCTTTGGTAAGAGTACATGTGGTGGCGATGAATTCACATGGTGGAGGGATTCTACCTTGATTTTGGAGTGCAAGATTTCCTTTCACCTTTTACCACTTATAGGACTCATTGTTTATGAATTGACTTTGACACCGACTATTTTCTTTGTTTAATGTGATTTATAGTGCAACACATTTATGTATACATTACTTTACTTAAAAAATATCTCACGTTAGTTGTGCAGCTTTCTATTTTCTAATTTTCGTTGTATATCACGAGCGCAATATTTTATAGTTGTGTGACTGCATGAAATTTTGCATAATAAACAAAAAAATGTCAGCCACTCAAATCAATTCATAACTAGCAAGGGAAGCATGTCTAAAATACACTGAAAAATACAGAAATTCCCCACCTCGCAGTCCATCTTCCAATAAATTCATTTAAATTTATACGTTTTGGTTTTGCTGTATTTGGTACAAGGCATACACGGGAAGTTCTTAACTGCATTAGGTCAGTCTGGACTTTTGATGCTGTATTATTAAGGAGGAAGGAAATACCTCTAAGATAAACCAGCTTTCAATTAGTAAAGACCCGAACATAAATGGGATCGGTTCAAAGCAGGTTCGGCAAACATTACTAAAGTTCAGGTGCTGAGTTCAAACTCTGTTAAACTCAATGGGTGCCAAATGTTAGAAAATAGCAATGGCCATTTTCTTGGCTAATAGAAGAAAGAAATTGCCAAAAAATGTCATGAAGGCTGTGCATTGCCCTGGGGGACATGTACCAAAGAAAAAATATATATTTTTTAATTCTGTTTGGTGGGAACAGCAAATTTAATAATTCTTAAAGTGAAACATTAAACATGCAAAATAACCTGCCTGGGTGGTGAACAAAGCCTACAGGCATCTCCTTCATCTATAGCAGATCCTTACCCTAGATGGTAATGTAGATGTTAAAAGGGGACATTTAACATCTTATTAATTTGGTAAAAATGGTTATGGCCATATTTGGTCAATGTATTGGTCATATTTAGGCAATTATATTACCCCCTATTTCCTCGTCTTTGCTCACATGGCTGTGTATTGCCAAGGACATGGCAGGCACAGGCATCTGCTGCTTCCTTAGCAACCATTGAAAGCAGGTAGCTGTTATGTTCACCCACTCTGAACACTGAATGTTTGGTCCGAATTTAATTTCAGTCAGAAGATTCAGCTTATCCTTATTCTCAATGTAGTTAATGCTATATGTATGTCCCAGTTTGGAAACTCATATAGTTGACACATAAATTGTCTTACCAAAGTGTTAATTTACCTTGCTGGTTTTAAAATCATTTGGACAGCTACCATTTTTTGGTTACCTGCTAAGTCGGTCACATACTTATCAACAGGGTCATGTTATCGATCATGCAACTATGCTGTATGATCGAATTGAATACGATTCAAAAACCAACAACCCTTCATTTGATCTATTTAGTGAGCTCTTAATTTATTTTGACTCTGGCATGTTGTTTGTTTGTGGTGAAATGAGTCGATCACTTCTGATTGATCAAGTGATCTGCGTGTTTGTCAAATAATGATCATATTACAAAAAGATTAAATTGTGTTTAACAGATTATTTCAGACTGATTGTATATTTTATTAATGCTGTATGTTTTGCCTCAAATCATTTTGATCGATGATGAATCAATTGTTTGGGATCACGTAGATTGATCACAAATCGATATGAATGTGGCAACCATTAACCAGTCTCCCATGTTCCTGTCCAGCACTGTTCCTATAATTGCTGTTTTGTGTACATTTGTTTTTATTTTGAATCATTTCCATTTGTTTTGTTTGTGTGCTATTAACTGCCATGTTTTTTGGACTGATAACATTGTCAACCAGTAACCCCTCAGTCACATTGAATGTGGCTTTGAAATCGTGCAACTTCATCTGAAATTGCACGATTTCAAAGCCGCATTTCAGTGCAACTTCAGGTGCAACTTTGTAGACATCTGTGCAACTTCATGCACAGATGTCTATGCAACTTGCACCCGAAATCACCAGAAGTAGTGCAGGAACTACTTTTCAAATTGATACGGCACCGCAAAGTTGGTATCACACAGATTTAAAGGGTGCCATTGCTGACAATAGGGTGCGACTGGCATGTCAAATTGCATGAAAAGTCGCTCTAATATGAATGAAGGATTAAGAGATTTTAGGACTTCCAGGTCACTTTGAACAAAACGAGGGGGGAAGCAGTAAACTTTCTTTAAATTACCTTTCTTCTGTTGATGTAAATGAGCTGCCAGTCCCTAAAACATACATGCCCCTTTCCTGTATACAATTTGTGAAAAACCCAACCACAGTCTCACAGGTAAGACATATGCAAGTGCCAATGTTTGTAAGCTTTGTGAGGATTTGTACATTAAGGTCTGGAGACTGGCAAGGCCACCCCAGGACCTTAATGTGATTTTTCTTGAGCCACCCCTTTGTTGCCTTGGCCGTGTGTTTTGGGTCATTGTCATGCTGGAATACCCATCCATGACCCATTTACAATGCCCTGGCTAAGGAAAGGAGATTGTCACCCAAGATTTGACAGTACATGCCCCCCTCCATCGTCCCTTTAATGTGGTGAAGTTGTCCTGTCCCCTTAGCAGAAAAACACCCCCAAAGCATAATGTTTCCATCCTCCTCCAAACACGGTGAGCTGAGTTGATGCCAAAGAGCTCAATTTTGGTTTCATCTGACCACAACACTTTCACCCAATTCTCCTTTGAATCATTAAGATGTTCATTAGCAAGCTTCAGACGGGCCTGTACATGTGCTTTCTTGAGGAGGGTGACCTTGAGGGCGCTGCAAGATTTCAGTTCTTCACAGTGTAGTGTGTTAGCAATTGTTTTCTTGGTAACTATGGTCCTAGCTGCCTTGAGATCATTGACAAGATCCTCCCTTGTAGTTCTGGGCTAATTCCTCACTGTCCTCATGATCATTTAAACTCAAGGAGGTGAGATCTTGCATGGAGCTCCAGACAGAGGGAGGTTGACAGTTATTTTGTGTTTCTTCTATTTGCGAAAAATCGCACCAACTGTTGTCACCCTCTCACCAAGCTGCTTGGCGATGGTCTTGTAGTTCATTCAAGCTTTGTGTAAGTCTACAATCTTGTCCCTGACATCTTTGGTCTTGGCCATGGTGGAGAGATTAGAATCTGATTGATTGATTGCTTCTGTGGACAGGTGTCTTTTATACAGGTAACAAGTTAAGATTAAGAGCACTCCCTTTAAGAGAGTGCCCCCATTCTCAGCTTGTTACCTGTATAGAAGACACCTGGGAGCCAGAAATCCTGCTAATTGATAGGGGATCAAATACTTATTTCACTCATTAGAATGCAAATCAATTTATAACTTTTATGAAATGTGTTTTTCTGGATATTTTTGTTGTTATGCTGTCTCTCACTGTTAAAAAAAAAAAACCCTACAATTAAAATTATAGACTGATCATTTCTTTGTCACTAGGCAAACGTACACAATCAGCAGGGGATCAAACACTTTTTCCCCTCACTGTATATTCACACTTGGTATACATCATAGTCTTCTCTCCTGATTTACTCTGGAGTTTATGATCAGAGGTGCAATCACACTCTGAATTCATTTTTTTTTTCAAATTTAGATATCCGCACGATAGATACCTGCCCAACAGTAATAACTTGAGACACATGACAGCTGATGTAGTGTAAGCAAGTGCTGTTTTTTCTCCCATTCATTATATGCTCACCTTTTTCTTTGCTCCCACAATGTTCTGTTCAGCCACCAAGAGTGCAATACCTGGTTTAGGTAAGTCTGTGACTCATGGCTGTTCTCATTTGTAAGGACTGATTTATACTTGCTCCCCCTTAAACTGCAAAAGGTAGAGGAGGGGGGTGTGCACATGCTGTGACCAGGACAATAATTGTTCCCCTGTCACTTTCAGCATGCAGTACCACCAGTTAACTAAAACCCATTTATCTGAATGGGGCTACGCTGTGACTGCCCTGCAACTGTTCACCGCCTGTCAAACATCCTCTAAAAAAGTTAGCCACTACAAATTGCTCTTTGGAGGGCAAAGCCAGTGCAAATGAGCTCTAACCATGCTGGGTGCCTTCTGATTAGCCTTGTTCTGCCTCATGGGAAAGGAGTTCATAGCCCAGTGTAAGCTCTGACAATCAATCTGGAGCTTTCACTCCTTGGTTTTGGCAGGTGTATAAAGCAATGAAGGGAGAAAGAAAAGACGGCATGTTGCTGGGGTGGGGGAGTTAGGTGGGTCTCTTACTTTACCCTGCATAAGCTAAAGCAAAGTTTACTTTAATGCTGATGTGCTGATCTTTGTTTGAACTTTAAAATGAGCCAGATTTGGTAAAATCAATGGCATAGGAGCATGTTAAATTTCAATATAGGAAAAGAAAAAGCTGTGTTCATCTTCTAACTGATTAACATTATTACTGTCTCCAAGCTGGAAGATAAGCCCTGAAATCTGCCTCAAACTGTCCTTGCTTGGCAAGATATCCACTATCAGCTTGTGCAAATTCTTCATTATGTTATACAAGATTACGTTGTTTTTTTTGCAACAGATGTGTACTTTAGGGTTGCTTGTTTCTTGGTATATGTGACAGGCAATATCATTATGCATATGTACTTTAAGAAAGCAGCATTATTCATTGGAGACAAAACACTGCGGTTCCCCAAACACCCAAGTGTTGGCAAGAAAGAATAAACAGTTGTCTGGCTTCCTGCCATAAGAAATATTTATTACTGAAAGGTTTATCAAGCTTTATATAAAAAGAACTTAATACATCTTGATAAATGCATGTTAACTAGCTAAAAAAATGAAGAATGAGGCTATAAAATGATAAAGCCCAGTTACAGGAAAGTTTTCTTTAATCATGATGGAATAGGGTTGGTAGTCTATCACCCTGAAATTAATGTATTGACGTCTGCAAATTATTTCTTTCAACACACACACCTGTACTCAATCAGTGTCCACCATCAAGTGGATATAGGAGGAGTCCCCTGTAGTGCATTTGCACATCTTCCCCAGCAAGGAGTGTTATCTCCAAGGGTTAGAAAGGCTGGATTCATCTCTTTTTCATGGATAGTGTAGGACCCACTGATAATGGGGTACTTTGACGCAGTAGTGGGCTTGAGCACGATATGGCCATATGGTGGGACCAAACCCCCATTTTTATTTATGGACTCTCTTCAGATTTGGTAGTAATTTCTTTTGCGTTTGCGCGCTATTCTTTTTTAATATACATGTCTTTTGGTTCATAGCTGCAGCAGCTTTGGAAATACATGGGTATGCTCCCCCAAATTTTTTGCCTGTTTATTATGTATTCGGTCTGACCAGACTATCGAGGTTGAGCAGCCCTCCCCACCCCCCACACACACCTGTACTCAATCAGTGTCCACCATCAAGTGGATATAGGAGGAGTCCCCTGTAGTGCATTTGCACATCTTCCCCAGCAAGGAGTGTTATCTCCAAGGGTTAGAAAGGCTGGATTCATCTCTTTTTCATGGATAGTGTAGGACCCACTGATAATGGGGTACTTTGACGCAGTAGTGGGCTTGAGCACGATATGGCCATATGGTGGGACCAAACCCCCATTTTTATTTATGGACTCTCTTCAGATTTGGTAGTAATTTCTTTTGCATTTGCGCGCTATTCTTTTTTAATATACATGTCTTTTGGTTCATAGCTGCAGCAGCTTTGGAAATACATGGGTATGCTCCCCCAAATTTTTTGCCTGTTTATTATGTATTTGGTCTGACCAGACTATCGAGGTTGAGCAGCCCTCCCCACACACACCTGTACTCAATCAGTGTCCACCATCAAGTGGATATAGGAGGAGTCCCCTGTAGTGCATTTGCACATCTTCCCCAGCAAGGAGTGTTATCTCCAAGGGTTAGAAAGGCTGGATTCATCTCTTTTTCATGGATAGTGTAGGACCCACTGATAATGGGGTACTTTGACGCAGTAGTGGGCTTGAGCACGATATGGCCATATGGTGGGACCAAACCCCCATTTTTATTTATGGACTCTCTTCAGATTTGGTAGTAATTTCTTTTGCATTTGCGCGCTATTCTTTTTTAATATACATGTCTATTGGTTCATAGCTGCAGCAGCTTTGGAAATACATGGGTATGCTCCCCCAAATTTTTTGCCTGTTTATTATGTATTCGGTCTGACCAGACTATCGAGGTTGAGCAGCCCTCCCCACCCCCCACCCACACCTGTACTCAATCAGTGTCCACCATCAAGTGGATATAGGAGGAGTCCCCTGTAGTGCATTTGCACATCTTCCCCAGCAAGGAGTGTTATCTCCAAGGGTTAGAAAGGCTGGATTCATCTCTTTTTCATGGATAGTGTAGGACCCACTGATAATGGGGTACTTTGACGCAGTAGTGGGCTTGAGCACAATATGGCCATATGGTGGGACCAAACCCCCATTTTTATTTATGGACTCTCTTCAGATTTGGTAGTAATTTCTTTTGCATTTGCGCGCTATTCTTTTTTAATATACATGTCTTTTGGTTCATAGCTGCAGCAGCTTTGGAAATACATGGGTATGCTCCCCCAAATTTTTTGCCTGTTTATTATGTATTCGGTCTGACCAGACTATCGAGGTTGAGCAGCCCTCCCCACCCCCCACACACACCTGTACTCAATCAGTGTCCACCATCAAGTGGATATAGGAGGAGTCCCCTGTAGTGCATTTGCACATCTTCCCCAGCAAGGAGTGTTATCTCCAAGGGTTAGAAAGGCTGGATTCATCTCTTTTTCATGGATAGTGTAGGACCCACTGATAATGGGGTACTTTGACGCAGTAGTGGGCTTGAGCACGATATGGCCATATGGTGGGACCAAACCCCCATTTTTATTTATGGACTCTCTTCAGATTTGGTAGTAATTTCTTTTGCATTTGCGCGCTATTCTTTTTTAATATACATGTCTTTTGGTTCATAGCTGCAGCAGCTTTGGAAATACATGGGTATGCTCCCCCAAATTTTTTGCCTGTTTATTATGTATTCGGTCTGACCAGACTATCGAGGTTGAGCAGCCCTCCCCACCCCCCACACACACCTGTACTCAATCAGTGTCCACCATCAAGTGGATATAGGAGGAGTCCCCTGTAGTGCATTTGCACATCTTCCCCAGCAAGGAGTGTTATCTCCAAGGGTTAGAAAGGCTGGATTCATCTCTTTTTCATGGATAGTGTAGGACCCACTGATAATGGGGTACTTTGACGCAGTAGTGGGCTTGAGCACGATATGGCCATATGGTGGGACCAAACCCCCATTTTTATTTATGGACTCTCTTCAGATTTGGTAGTAATTTCTTTTGCATTTGCGCGCTATTCTTTTTTAATATACATGTCTTTTGGTTCATAGCTGCAGCAGCTTTGGAAATACATGGGTATGCTCCCCCAAATTTTTTGCCTGTTTATTATGTATTCGGTCTGACCAGACTATCGAGGTTGAGCAGCCCTCCCCACCCCCCACACACACCTGTACTCAATCAGTGTCCACCATCAAGTGGATATAGGAGGAGTCCCCTGTAGTGCATTTGCACATCTTCCCCAGCAAGGAGTGTTATCTCCAAGGGTTAGAAAGGCTGGATTCATCTCTTTTTCATGGATAGTGTAGGACCCACTGATAATGGGGTACTTTGACGCAGTAGTGGGCTTGAGCACGATATGGCCATATGGTGGGACCAAACCCCCATTTTTATTTATGGACTCTCTTCAGATTTGGTAGTAATTTCTTTTGCATTTGCGCGCTATTCTTTTTTAATATACATGTCTTTTGGTTCATAGCTGCAGCAGCTTTGGAAATACATGGGTATGCTCCCCCAAATTTTTTGCCTGTTTATTATGTATTCGGTCTGACCAGACTATCGAGGTTGAGCAGCCCTCCCCACCCCCCACCCACACCTGTACTCAATCAGTGTCCACCATCAAGTGGATATAGGAGGAGTCCCCTGTAGTGCATTTGCACATCTTCCCCAGCAAGGAGTGTTATCTCCAAGGGTTAGAAAGGCTGGATTCATCTCTTTTTCATGGATAGTGTAGGACCCACTGATAATGGGGTACTTTGACGCAGTAGTGGGCTTGAGCACAATATGGCCATATGGTGGGACCAAACCCCCATTTTTATTTATGGACTCTCTTCAGATTTGGTAGTAATTTCTTTTGCATTTGCGCGCTATTCTTTTTTAATATACATGTCTTTTGGTTCATAGCTGCAGCAGCTTTGGAAATACATGGGTATGCTCCCCCAAATTTTTTGCCTGTTTATTATGTATTCGGTCTGACCAGACTATCGAGGTTGAGCAGCCCTCCCCACCCCCCACACACACCTGTACTCAATCAGTGTCCACCATCAAGTGGATATAGGAGGAGTCCCCTGTAGTGCATTTGCACATCTTCCCTAGCAAGGAGTGTTATCTCCAAGGGTTAGAAAGGCTGGATTCATCTCTTTTTCATGGATAGTGTAGGACCCACTGATAATGGGGTACTTTGACGCAGTAGTGGGCTTGAGCACGATATGGCCATATGGTGGGACCAAACCCCCATTTTTATTTATGGACTCTCTTCAGATTTGGTAGTAATTTCTTTTGCATTTGCGCGCTATTCTTTTTTAATATACATGTCTTTTGGTTCATAGCTGCAGCAGCTTTGGAAATACATGGGTATGCTCCCCCAAATTTTTTGCCTGTTTATTATGTATTCGGTCTGACCAGACTATCGAGGTTGAGCAGCCCTCCCCACCCCCCACACACACCTGTACTCAATCAGTGTCCACCATCAAGTGGATATAGGAGGAGTCCCCTGTAGTGCATTTGCACATCTTCCCCAGCAAGGAGTGTTATCTCCAAGGGTTAGAAAGGCTGGATTCATCTCTTTTTCATGGATAGTGTAGGACCCACTGATAATGGGGTACTTTGACGCAGTAGTGGGCTTGAGCACGATATGGCCATATGGTGGGACCAAACCCCCATTTTTATTTATGGACTCTCTTCAGATTTGGTAGTAATTTCTTTTGCATTTGCGCGCTATTCTTTTTTAATATACATGTCTTTTGGTTCATAGCTGCAGCAGCTTTGGAAATACATGGGTATGCTCCCCCAAATTTTTTGCCTGTTTATTATGTATTCGGTCTGACCAGACTATCGGGGTTGAGCAGCCCTCCCCACCCCCCACACACACCTGTACTCAATCAGTGTCCACCATCAAGTGGATATAGGAGGAGTCCCCTGTAGTGCATTTGCACATCTTCCCCAGCAAGGAGTGTTATCTCCAAGGGTTAGAAAGGCTGGATTCATCTCTTTTTCATGGATAGTGTAGGACCCACTGATAATGGGGTACTTTGACGCAGTAGTGGGCTTGAGCACGATATGGCCATATGGTGGGACCAAACCCCCATTTTTATTTATGGACTCTCTCCAGATTTGGTAGTAATTTCTTTTGCATTTGCGCGCTATACTTTTTTAATATACATGTCTTTTGTTTCATAGCTGCAGCAGCTTTGGAAATACATGGGTATGCTCCCCCAAATTTTTTGCCTGTTTATTATGTATTCGGTCTGACCAGACTATCGAGGTTGAGCAGCCCTCCCCACCCCCCACACACACCTGTACTCAATCAGTGTCCACCATCAAGTGGATATAGGAGGAGTCCCCTGTAGTGCATTTGCACATCTTCCCCAGCAAGGAGTGTTATCTCCAAGGGTTAGAAAGGCTGGATTCATCTCTTTTTCATGGATAGTGTAGGACCCACTGATAATGGGGTACTTTGACGCAGTAGTGGGCTTGAGCACGATATGGCCATATGGTGGGACCAAACCCCCATTTTTATTTATGGACTCTCTTCAGATTTGGTAGTAATTTCTTTTGCATTTGCGCGCTATTCTTTTTTAATAAACATTTATTTCTTATATTGCTTGAAGTTGTTTTTTTTGTTTGTTGTTTTTTTATACATTATTTTTCACCGCCTCCTTACAAATTCAAACAATTAGGAATCTAATAATTTCAGGGTGGAGACACACCCACTATTTAATTTTGACCCTGTGGCTATCTGTGCATTCAGAGCTGCTGTTCCAACCTGTGTACAGCTGTTATGATTTTGTGTCTTCTAATTAGTACAAGATAAAAATACTTTATGTTGCATTGTTTATGTCTGCTTCTCTCCACCCTGTGCCTTATGTATGGATTCCACAAATACAGACAATCTGCAATTAACATGCATTGCATGATGTAGAAACGTATTTTATGAATACCTTCCCACATTTTTCCTTAAAGTGGTTGTAAACCTCAGATATAAAATATGAACAATGCATATCCCTCATAGGGTGTACTTGTCTCAAGAGCACAGAGTGTCATTCCTGTCTGGTGCTTCATTCCTCTGCTATCAACATGAGACACTTCTGACAAGTTTTCCTGACACCAAGAAAAAAATGGTGACAGGGGAGGGATCTCCAGCAGATTGACAGCCTCAGCTCTATTCCTGTGTGTCTGTGTGTGTGTGTGGGGGGGAGGGGGGGAATATATATTTTCCCTCCAATCAGCTCTCAGAGCTCCCCTCACTGAGCTCTGCAGAGGGTAATTTAAGCTCTCTGCCACCTTTTTTTGGTCTCTCAGACAAACTTTATAAATTCCAATGAAAAAAAGGGCATCCAAGAGGTGCTGGGAGTCTGATTTGAGTTTAAAGATGGTAGAGAGGGCAAGAAACATCAATAAATTAATGTGGACTCTATTTTTTGGTCTTGCGCTCCTTCCATATATGCACAAGCTTTATAAATATAGCACTTTCACTTGGTACTTTGGTTGCTTCTAAGTTCGCCAAGTTCGCCAACTGTTGGCAGAAGGCAAAGTGGAAGCAAACAATGTTAATGTTATGCTTCAAAATACTACATACTGTATATTCTGGAACTTCACACATACAATATGTATTTCAATTGCATGCTCGACTGACTGTCTAGAGTTCAGCTTTAAAACTAAGGTATAGTTATTAATTACCCGTAGAGAATAAATATTGACCTCACCACCACCTGTTTCTCATAAACAATATTTCAGCCACAAAGAAATCAATAATACCAAGAAGCAACTTCATATAGCACTCTATTTTGCAGTAGTCCTAAAGCTGGAGGCTTTCATTATAGAACAATCATTAAAAACATTTTAGAGATAGTATCATTCACACACTTAGTTCTTATACTGTATTTATTAAGCTTCAAGTTTTAATTTGAGACAATCGCTCTTCCTTTCTAAATCAATTCCTTTTCTTGTAGCAATCTAATATCCCCTTCTACTTACAGTATGCCCTATAGATCATTTAGATTTCATATAGACTCTGTGTATTCTTTAAAATGTAAATATTAATATGTGGGATGAGCTTTGGGTTCAGGTTGAACATGAGTTTAACCTGAACCCAGCCTATCTTCAGTTCGCTAAAGGGGCCCACAAACCAGCCATATTTGGTGAGTATGCCTGCCTGAACCTCCAGCTGATGTTTGTGTAAAAATCATCCAAAAGTTTCCTCCGCTCAGTAGTACCTCTCCCTACTCTATTGATCCCCCGCTCTGCTGATTTCCGGCTCTTCTTATCCCCCACTCTGCTGATATCCCATTATGCTGATCCTCCACTCTGCTGATTCCTGCTCTGCTGATATCCCATTATGCTGATCCTCCACTCTGCTGATTCCTGCTCTGCTGATATCCCATTATGCTGATCCTCCACTCTGCTGATTCCTGCTCTGCTGATATCCCATTATGCTGATCCTCCACTCTGCTGATATCCCATTATGCTGATCTCCCACTCTGCTGATATCCCGCTATGCTGATCCTCCACTCTGCTGATTCCTGCTCTGCTGATATCCCATTATGCTGATCCTCCACTCTGCTGATTCCTGCTTTGCTGATATCCCGTTATGCTGATCCTCCACTCTGCTGATTCCTGCTCTGCTGATATCCCATTATGCTGATCCTCTACTCTGCTGATTCCTTCTCTGCTGATATCCCATTATGCTGATCCTCCACTCTGCTGATTCCTGCTTTGCTGATATCCCATTATGCTGATCCTCTACTCTGCTGATTCCTGCTCTGCTGATATCCCATTATGCTGATCCTCTACTCTGCTGATTCCTGCTCTGCTGATATCCCATTATGCTGATCCTCCATTCTGCTTATTCCTCCTCTGCTGATATCTCATTATTCTGATCCTCCACTCTGCTAATTCCTGCTCTGCTGATATTCCATTATGCTGATCCTCCACTCTGCTGATTCCTGCTCTGCTGATATCCCATTATGCTGATCCTCCACTCTGCTGATTCTTGCTCTGCTGATATCCCATAATGCTGATCCTCCACTTTGCTGATTCTTGCTCTGCTGATATCCCATTATGCTGATTCTTCACTCTGCTGATTCCTTCTCTGCTAATATCCCATTATACTGATCCTCCATTCTGCTTATTCCTCCTCTGCTGATATCTCATTATTCTGATCCTCCACTCTGCTAATTCCTGCTCTGCTGATATCCCGTTATGCTGATCCTCCACTCTGCTGATTCCTGCTCTGCTGATATCCCATTATGCTGATCCTCCACTCTGCTGATTCCTGCTCTGCTGATATCCCATGATGCTGATCCTCCACTTTGCTGATTCTTGCTCTGCTGATATCCCATTATGCTGATCCTTCACTCTGCTGATTCCTTCTCTGCTGATAACCCATTATGCTGATTCTCCACTCTACTGATTCCTGCTCTGCTGATATCCCATTATGCTAATCCTCCACTCTGCTGATTCCTGCTTTGCTGATATCCCATTATGCTGATCCTCTACTCTGCTGATTCCTGCTTTGCTGATATCCCATTATGCTGATCCTCTATTCTGCTGATTCCTTCTCTGCTGATATCCCATTATGCTGATACTCCACTCTGCTGATTCCTGCTCTGCTGATATCCCATTATGCTGATCCTCCATTCTGCTTATTCCTCCTCTGCTGATATCTCATTATTCTGATCCTCCACTCTGCTAATTCCTGCTCTGCTGATATTCCATTATGCTGATCCTCCACTCTGCTGATTCCTGCTCTGCTGATATCCCATTATGCTGATCCTCCACTCTGCTGATTCTTGCTCTGCTGATATCCCATAATGCTGATCCTCCACTCTGCTGATTCCTGCTCTGCTGATATCCCATGATGCTGATCCTCCACTTTGCTGATTCTTGCTCTGCTGATATCCCATTATGCTGATCCTTCACTCTGCTGATTCCTTCTCTGCTGATAACCCATTATGCTGATTCTCCACTCTACTGATTCCTGCTCTGCTGATATCCCATTATGCTAATCCTCCACTCTGCTGATTCCTGCTTTGCTGATATCCCATTATGCTGATCCTCTACTCTGCTGATTCCTGCTCTGCTGATATCCCATTATGCTAATCCTCCACTCTGCTGATTCCTGCTTTGCTGATATCCCATTATGCTGATCCTCTACTCTGCTGATTCCTGCTTTGCTGATATCCCATTATGCTG
The DNA here is from genome assembly GCF_965119305.1 of Pelophylax lessonae. Classification (NCBI taxonomy): domain Eukaryota; kingdom Metazoa; phylum Chordata; class Amphibia; order Anura; family Ranidae; genus Pelophylax; species Pelophylax lessonae. The sequence goes on along the minus strand of NC_138772.1, from coordinate 182,045,597 downwards.
ATCCTCTATTCTGCTGATTCCTTCTCTGCTGATATCCCATTATGCTGATACTCCACTCTGCTGATTCCTGCTCTGCTGATATCCCATTATGCTGATCCTCCATTCTGCTTATTCCTCCTCTGCTGATATCTCATTATTCTGATCCTCCACTCTGCTAATTCCTGCTCTGCTGATATTCCATTATGCTGATCCTCCACTCTGCTGATTCCTGCTCTGCTGATATCCCATTATGCTGATCCTCCACTCTGCTGATTCCTGCTCTGCTTATATCCCATGATGCTGATCCTCCACTTTGCTGATTCTTGCTCTGCTGATATCCCATTATGCTGATCCTTCACTCTGCTGATTCCTTCTCTGCTGATAACCCATTATGCTGATTCTCCACTCTACTGATTCCTGCTCTGCTGATATCCCATTATGCTAATCCTCCACTCTGCTGATTCCTGCTTTGCTGATATCCCATTATGCTGATCCTCTACTCTGCTGATTCCTGCTTTGCTAATATCCCATTATGCTGATCCTCTATTCTGCTGATTCCTTCTCTGCTGATATCCCATTATGCTGATACTCCACTCTGCTGATTCCTGCTCTGCTGATATCCCATTATGCTGATTCTCCACTCTGCTGATTCATTCTCTGCTAATATCCCATTATGCTGATCCTCCATTCTGCTTATTCCTCCTCTGCTGATATCTCATTATGCTGATCCTCCACTCTGCTGATTCCTGCTCTGCTGATATCCCATTATGCTGATCCTCCACTCTGCTGATTCTTGCTCTGCTGATATCCCATGATGCTGATCCTCCACTTTGATGATTCCTTCTCTGCTGATATCCCATTATGCTGATCCTCCACTCTGCTGATTCCTGCTCTGCTGATAACCCATTATGCTGATTCTCCACTCTACTGATTCCTGCTCTGCTGATATCCCATTATGCTAATCCTCCACTCTGCTGATTCCTGCTTTGCTGATATCCCATTATGCTGATCCTCTACTCTGCTGATTCCTGCTTTGCTCATATCCCATTATGCTGATCCTCTATTCTGCTGATTCCTTCTCTGCTGATATCCCATTATGCTGATACTCCACTCTGCTGATTCCTGCTCTACTGATATTCCATTATGCTGATTCTCCACTCTGCTGATTCATTCTCTGCTAATATCCCATGATGCTGATCCTCCATTCTGCTTATTCCTCCTCTGCTGAAATCTCATTATTCTGATCCTCTACTCTCCTAATTCCTGCTCTGCTGATATTCCATTATGCTGATCCTCCACTCTGCTGATTCCTGCTCTGCTGATATTCCATTATGCTGATCCTCCACTCTGCTGATTCCTGCTCTGCTGATATCCCATTATGCTGATCCTCCACTTTGCTGATTCTTGCTCTGCTGATATCCCATGATGCTGATCCTTCACTTTGCTGATTCTTGCTCTGCTGATATCCCATTATGCTGATCCTCCACTCTGCTCATTCCTGCTCTGCTTGTATCCCATTATGCTGATCCTCAACTCTGCTGATTTCTGCTCTGCTGATATCCCATGATGCTGATCCTCCACTCTGCTGATTTCTGCTCTGCTAATCTCCCTTAACTAAGTTTCCTGCTTGGTTCTCGCTCTAGTCCCACTCACCTTCCTGCTGTATTGCTCCCATGCTGCACACCTTGTGTGGCATATGCTATACCCCCATGACATATTTTCTGATGTCTTGTTAATTTCTAAATGCATTATGGGATATCTTATACCTACAATGCCTCAAAAACAAAGCACAGCTAACTCTGAATAAGCACCCCACCTGCTGTAGGTGTGGTTAGTAAGCACTACAATATACATCTATAGGGATGGTTAAGATGGGACAAAACATGATGAACATGACATGGAGTATACATTTTAAACCACAAACTCACCTATGTGTTTATTAGTGAAAGGTGCATTGCTTGACAGAGTGCTTTACAGCTAAGGAAAATTTAAACATCTACAAAGTTATGTCATGCATAGCATGCAAGGCTCCTTGTCCCTTATGAAAACAATCCCAAAAGGGATGTAGGGATCTATGGGAAGGGGAGCTGTACTTATCAGAATCTGGAAGTTTCTGTACAATAAAGTCTAGTACACACCATTCTTTTTTTTTTGTTCAACTGACAAAAAAAACTGACAGCTCCGATCGAAGCCACTGTACTAACAATTCAATGTTAGTACAGCAATCTCCCCACTGAGCTGTTGTTTTCTGACAGAGGGATGGCCCCTCTGCCAGGACACTCCAGTCAGTGCTCTCAGCCATTGCCTGAGAGTGCTGATCGAGAGCCGGTTGGCTACTGGTTTTCTAGCATGCACATCTGATAGAAGCCAGCTGTTGGACTGGCTGCCATACACACGGGCTGAATGTCAGCCAGTTCTTTTGAACCGGCCAATGTCACCAGACATTAGGCCCATGTGTACTAGGCTTTAGGGGGAGACCAGACATTCATCCCACCAGTACATTGTACCCCTTGCTACTCAGTCACAAAAAAATTTAAATTGTAATAAGGACATCCACACCATGGGAAAAGCCCTTTATTAGAAAAAAAGACAAAATCTAACAACAATCATGTTATCCAGCAATGTGGATCTCTGTCAATCGTTAGAAGAGGACACACCAAACCACTGGTTCTCCCATTGCAAATGATAAGCCGCTGACAGATTCTGTATTTAAACAAAGGGACTGGAGATCCTGAGTGATAATATTTGCCAAATATGACATCACCCAGGATCCAGGCCTGTTTGTTTCTAAACAGAAGCCAGCAGGCATCTGTCATTTTTTTGGTGGTAGTGCTATCGCTATTAAGTGCCAGATCCCCAGCGACTGTTTGCAGTCTTTTCACATGCAGGTTAAAGACATCCCCACAAGATGTTTAAAAAAAATTGTGTTTTTAATGTTGTCTTTTAAGCCTCATAAGAGCACCCTTCTGAATGGTATATTTTATAAACATTTTTCCATTTGTACATGCACTCAATGCCAGCGCCCTCTACCCATGCCTTTTTTTAAAAGAAGCTTGCTAATTTGAAGTTTAAAAAGCCAAAAAAAAAAAAAATATTTGGCTCCCATATGTTAGGGTTTAGCTGATTTCTTTTCCTGCAATCTCCATACCTCCTACGAGCCTTGTTCACAAAATCCTACTTAATATTCAGTCTTACATTTTACTTATGAAAAATGTACAGTATATTTGTCTGCTTATTTTGAGCTTCAGAATAAGAGGTCAGAGGTCATTTAAAGTCTTTCAGTTGCTGCCTAGTCAAATATCTGATCTTACACACTGTTGCCCAGCTTCTGAGAGTGCATAACAATGTCAAAAAACAAATCTCTTACGATTAAGAGAAATGTAAAGATCAACAAGGTTAAGGCATGCAGAGCATGATCCTATTATACACATGTATAGGAGCCAAATAAAATATTTTGTAGGTAAATCTGCACATTTTACAATTATTTAATACCAACCATTCTTATTCATATTCTCTTTAATCACGTGAGGATTTTGAACGTAATAGATACATCCTAAAAAACGTCAACAAAGTTTTTAGGATGCATCTCGTATGCCCAGCTCCTCTTTCTTTGCCACTGCTCTCCCTGCCACTGTTACCCTTAAGTATCAATTATCAACATGACATTTGGGGATTGCTTTGTACTACACAGTAAACTGCAACCTGAAACATTACACAGGCAGTCATTTTTAAAAGGGTTTTATACTTACACTTATACTTAAGTTTTTAAACTTACACTTAAAACAGACGGTCTGGTAACACTACACTGGCGGCCGCCACTATCGGAGCCTGAAGGATCTACAGACAAGCTAACACCTTGGGATTTATATGCTGTTATCTTACAGCTGTAAGGTAAGAATGTAGTACAGCCAATGCTTCCACTGACTACTTTTTATTCACCTACCAGCTATTTTATTTTACTTCCTGTGCTTTTTGATATCTGCTTCAGTAGGATATTCATTGGCCAAAGACTTTACTTGTTTACAGTATTCACCATTGGCTGTTCATTTGGAGATTGTTTATCACTCCTACTCACCTACTTGTGTTGTTGCACAAGTTCTTCGAATTTAACACATTTTTATATGTATTTATTTTGTCATTTTTGACACGCCATGTTTATTTTAGTTTATTTGTGCAGAATTCTATGATTTTGCAATCACCCTTTTTGATTGATCATCTTTATTATCTATGGTTTAAGAATAGTGTAATATCTTTACCTACCTTACTTACCACCCACTCAGTGTATCCATTTAGGAACTTTGTGCATCACTTAGCATCTTATGATTTTTAATCACCTTGCTTGATTTACCATTTTTTTCAACATTTTAGTATAGCGCAACACCTTTGTTACACTTATCATCTTTGGTTCATCCACCATTGCTTCAACAGTATTGTCTTATCACATTTTTATTGTTTGGTAATTTATCACTTGCTATCACTGAGCTTTGCTTTTCATATTTAATTTATTTATTATTGAAGTGTAGCACCCTACAAGGTAGGTGCTAGGCAAAGTGTAGTGGGCCTTGGCTGCCTAACAGCAGGGCCATGATTTACAGCTGTGCTGTCATGTCTCCCAGAGGATGCTATTGAGACTGGGGAATCTCCCCACTGGCTCCATGAGAAGGGTTCTCATTGGGCAGTGGAGGAAACCCAATCAGTGGCATATTCAGGCCTGTATCTACCCCAGAATGGCTGATTCTGCCACACAGGATTCTGGGAATGGGTATAAGTTTGAGGGGAGGAGATGACACAGCATCTTTGGTGGGAAGCAGAGCCCCAGGAGGGAGAGTACGGCTGTCTCTCCTTCTGTCAGCAGAATCGGGTGTCCCGGGTGGCTTGCCTGAGGTGACAGAGACCTGAGCTGACCTGCAGAGGGGATCCGGTGTGCCGAGGACTAGCGGAGCAGAGGGGTCCAGTTCCAGGAAAGCATTCCTAGTTTTTGAGTACTGTAACTGCCCCTGGGGGTCTGCCTAGCTGAGAGGAGACTACTCTGGTGAAGGTCCAAGGGATCCAGAAGCAAGCTAGCAGTAAAGGGGGGGCCAGTGTTGACCCTGAAGATCAGAGGGGGTGCCTAGTGAGAGGACCCTCAAGTGTAGAGGGGGTGCCTAGTGAGAGGACCCTGAAGTGTAGAAGGAATGCCTAGTGAAAGGACCCTGAAGTGTAAAGGGAGTGCCAGCGGTTGGGCCCTGATGAGTTAAAGTGTACAGCGTGCAGTGTACAGTGTTGAGAGTTGCAGCAGCACAAGCAGTTACAAAGAGCTACTTCAGTCAGTGAAGGGCTGGAGGGAGCTGTTTACAGGACTTTTGAGCTAACCAGAGTGTCCAAAGTCAAGTTCAAGCACAAGTCAGTATTTTTCAAGTGCCAGCAAGCGTTTGTCGGCATTCAGCTGGCGGCAATACAGCGCAAACAGGCATTTTTCTGCAAAGTGTCCCAGTTGTACCTAGTTGAGCCAGAGGAGTATCCCACTCATTCCCTTCTCCCATCCCCATTATCAAATAAACAAAACAAACCAAAGATGCCGGAATGGTAATTGACTCAAATCTCACACTTGGGTATTCAGCTTAAATGGGCTGAAGGTGTCACCGGTAACAATGGCAGACCCACATCAGGCCTGATGCCTGGAAAACCTGCTACAGAAGAATAGCGCAACATCTTTGTTTTTATATCACTATTTTACCTGGCATAGGTATTTGCCATTTTGGTGTCTGCAGCAATTCAAACTAATTTCTTTTCATCATTATAGAGCTTGATAGTGCATGGGTATTCTCCCCTTAATACAAATTATTTATTAAATGGCAGTTTTGGTGCAATTACTTTCTCCCTCCAGTTGTTGGGATAAGATTTAAACCACACAGGGGTTTGCTTTCCACTTAACATTAACATGAATACAAATTCATTATAGTGCTTACAAAAGGTGAACAGATAATACATCCTCCTAAGTTACCCACTGACTTGACATGACAGATGAATCCTGCAGTTTTAGTAGAATTGCAATTACAGCTGCAAACTTTTGGGGGTAAATGTTTGCTTTGTATATCTATACCCTGCAGTTTTTGCCTATTCTTCTTGACAAAAATTGTCTAGGTTTATCAGACAGGACAGCCACCATTGGTAAACAGTAATTGTCATACCTTGCTGCTTTCAGGTAACTGGTTTTAAACCACTCCAGTGTAGCTCCACCTGTGTATTTATGCTAATTGCCTTGCTGGGAAGGAAACCTCTGCCAAAGTCTCAGGTCTTGTGTTTATTAAAATATCATCTTTTCTAGATATTCCATGTATCTGGCTTCATATACTTGCCCTTGATGCTGACCTAAGTCTAAGTCCTTGCTGATGAAAAATATCCCCACAACACGATACCACCGCCACCAAGATTTTCTATGGTGAAAGTATTCTTAGCAGTGTCAACCAGTGTTAGCTGTCCACAGCATACAGTGTTTTTAAGCTAAATCTAAAACATTCATTTGTGGTCTTATTGGTCTCGGAAAATGTTTTCCACTGGTATACTGTGTTTTCCACAATTCTTTTGGCAAACGACCATATGGTGTAAGAAATGGGCTTTTTTCAGCTTTGTCCTTCTTCTGATAACTTTTCAATACCAAAACCAGCTTTGTGGACCATTCGCCTATTAGTTGTTCTGCAAATGATTGTTCCTATTTTTGTTAGGTACAGTAGTTGCAACTTCTAATTAAACTACACTTGTCAAATACTTTCAAACATTATTTTATCTGGCAATATATTTATACTGCATTAATTAACTTGGATGTCTCTCATTTTAATATAGACCGTTATAATAGACCGTTACCAATGCCCGGGCACACATTCTGGAATTTCCATTCTCAGGGAAGATATAACACATTATCACAATACCCTGTAAGATAAACACAGTATTCTTCAGATTTCGTTCAAAAATCCAAACTAAATATTTTAATTTATTGTTGCTGTTTATGGTGCCCATGTCATGACCATGTTCTACAGGGTTAAAGGAGCTCAGAGAGAAATGGCACTAGTCTCTAATTTTAGGAATTCATTATTTTATCAGCAGAGTAATGTAAATACCAGCAACATTGTTCTTACCAAAGAAATCAGCCAAAAGAGGTGTTCCTTCAGCCCAAGCTCTGCTAACATTTTTAATTCCAGTGGGGTGTTGACTGGAGGTCAAATACATTGCAGCCCAGACAGGTTCAGGGTTGCCAACCCCCCAAAGTGAAATTTGCTGACAGAGCCAAATTTTTACTGTCATTTCAATAAGTTAGCTAAATTGCCCCTTTTCAGTGCAACTTCAAAATTTAAAGTGATTGTAAAGTCTTGTTTTAAAAAAAAAATAAATTAAAAAATTAACAAACATATTATACTTACCTGCTCCACAGTTGGTTTTGCACAGAGTGGCCCAGATCCTCTTCTTCTCTGGTCCCACTTCTATGCTCCTGACCCACCCAGCTGCTTGCTGTGGGGGCACCTGAGCCGAGTCAAAGCTCCTTGTGTCTATTCAGACACGGAGCCAGGACCCGACCCTGCCCCTCTCTTTCCTGATTGGCTGGTGTTGACTGAGGTCAAATACATTGCAGCCCAGACAGGATCAAGGCTGCCAACCCCCCAAAGTGAAATTTTCTGACAGAGTTAAATTTTTACTGTCATTTCAAAAAGTTAGCTTATTTGCCCATTTTCAGTGCAACTTCAAAATTTAAAGTGATTGTAAAGTCTTGTTTTAAAAAAAAAATAAATTAAAAAATTAACAAACATATTATACTTACCTGCTCCACAGTTGGTTTTGCACAGAGTGGCCCAGATCCTCTTCTTCTCTGGTCCCACTTCTATGCTCCTGACCCACCCAGCTGCTTGCTGTGGGGGCACCTGAGCCGAGTCAAAGCTCCTTGTGTCTATTCAGACACGGAGCCAGGACCCGACCCTGCCCCTCTCTTTCCTGATTGGCTGGTGTTGACTGAGGTCAAATACATTGCAGCCCAGACAGGATCAAGGCTGCCAACCCCCCAAAGTGAAATTTTCTGACAGAGTTAAATTTTTACTGTCATTTCAAAAAGTTAGCTTATTTGCCCATTTTCAGTGCAACTTCAAAATTTAAAGTGATTGCAAAGTTTTTTTTTTTTTTAAAAATTACCAAACATGTTATACCTACCTGCTCCGCAGTTGTTTTTTCACAGAGTGGCCCAGATCCTCTTCTGGTCCCTCTTCTGTGCTCTTGGCCCCTCCCAGCTGCTTGATGTGGGGCTACCGAGCCGAGTCACAGCTCCTTGAGTTCAATCAGACACGGGGCCAGGACCCGGATCTGCCCCTTTCTTTCCTGATTGACTGACTGACTTTAATTGACAGCAACTGGAGCCAATCATGCCATGCTTCTCTCTTAGCCAATGAGGAGGGGAGTTCCAGGCAGCTGAGACACTACTGCAACATCGCTGGATAAAGAGGGGCTCTGGTAAGTATTAGGGGACTGAAGGGGGCTCCTGCACACTCAAGATTTTTTTATCTTAATGCATGGAATGCATTAGGATAAAAAAAACATATGCCTTTACAATCCCTTTAAACTACAAGCATGTATCCAGTGCAATTAGCAATAATAATTGGACTGTTAATTTGAAGTTTGCACTTTTAATGTGGTCAAATGCAACCAGTGCATCATTTTTAAGTGAAACCAATAGGTTTTGCCTGATAAAAAGCCCATAAGACTTTTAAAAAGTTGGTAGTATTTGAAGTATATGTAAGGTAACATTGGAACATTGCTCTGAAAAATTTGATTGAGTAGAATGAAATGGGGCAGAACTGCTTGAAGAAACAGAAAGTAGACCTTTGTGATAGGATTCTGTAGCTTGACACTTACTGTATTCTGTCCATAGTTACCAAGTGGTCTGCGTCATCACCTAAAATAAATTACAAGGGCATCATATTGATTCAGAATGTGGTTGACACAGTCAAGCATAGAAAGCCGCCTAATAAAATAAAGCTTTAAAATCCTTAGACAATCTGCCCCAACAAATTCCTGAAATTCCTGTAATGTGCATGTGCCAAGTGGTTATGTACAGTATGTCTTTTCTAAGCTGCTCAAGAGTTCTAGGTATAGCTTTACAGGAATTTGCAAAACACAAGGCAGCAACCTGGCACCTACAATGAATGTGAAGAATGAAAGGCTACTTTGCTTTGAAGTGTACTGGGTTTTTTGGACCAATTATTACACTTGCACCATCTGTACTGAGTGGCATAACATTTTTCAGGGGAATGCCATCTTCCAGAAAACTGCTCAAAAACAGCATCAGCAGCAGCTTCAGTGGGATCAACGAGGCAGTAGAACTGATATTGAGTTTTACCAGCATCTTCAGCAAAATAAAAGACCATCATGGGTAATTGTTTGGTTGTTAATATGTCTGTAGTTTCATCAACCAGTAATAAAAAGTGACTGTAGTTTTTGAAAAGCACTTCATTATTACACTTGACAATGACATTTTTGATTAGCATGGACCCTTTGGTATGCTTACAATTGAGGAATTTTGCTATTTTGGAGTCTGAAAACCAGTCAGCCATGCTATCATTAAGATCATCTAGCAAAAGTAGTGGCAATTTTTTTTATGCAATAAAATGAAATATTCAACTCTGTTAACCAATTTATCATTTATGAGCCAACATTGCTGAATCTGTGTTGTTTTTTTTTTTGTTGTTTTTTAGCAAACTGAACAATTCAAGAGTTGGCCTGCCTAGCTGTGTTTGGAACATGCAGCATGACTATAGACATCACAAACTCCACCATGTGCTATGCGGTTAGGTTAGCCATGAGCCTGAAAAGGAACAGTGCCTAAATTTGTAAAGTGGAACTGCACTGCACACAGTGTAACCTACAACACAAGCCCTGATCTGTTTTGTATTTCCCAAGACCAGTTGGGAAATGTGTCAAACTTTAAACTGAAATCAAACAGCCCTTTAAAATCTTTTCACACTTATGTGGGAAAGCTATGGCCAAACCAGGCCTGAGCCCTCTTAAGGTTTAGTAACTTCTAGGTATAACCTACTGCCTTGTGTGCTGAAGATGCCTGTGTGATGAAAGTTAGGAAAGCAAAAGCTCTTAATGAAAACTGATCTTTTGGAACTTAATGAAAAATGTTATGAAAACATATTAGCTTATACAGGAGGATGCAAAGACTACAAGTGTGTGGTGTATTAGTAGTAGTAACTATACCATAACCACTTAGGCTCCATTCACACCTGGGTGTTTTTGAGTGTTTTTCAGCTTCAAAAACGCTAAAAAAAAAAAACATTCCAAAACGCCCAACAAGTAAAACCCCATTCATTTAAATGGCCCCTGTTCACATCTGAGCGTTTTGCAAAAAGCCTGTAGCTGAAAAAAGTACATGAGCTTCTTTTTGAGCTGATTACCAGCGTTTTTGATAGATGTCAATGCCTGCCTCCAAAAACGCCTGAAAAAATTGCGGTAAAATCGCGGTAAAAAACTCGGTAAAACGCTACGCTGTGAATGCAGCCTTACTGTTTAGAAGATCAGGTTTCCTAATCTGGTTACAGCTGGCTTCTCAATACGTTGTTGACTGTTTTCTAGGGCAGAAAAAATTAATCAGGTTTCTGTCGCCCCATTCCTGAACACATATATATTAAAAAAATGGCTTTGAAAATTGACATACTTACCAGAGGGCAGAATGCTGTTGGTTGAGTTGAAGTTTGCACTGTTAGTATGGTCAAATGCAATCAGACTGTCACTGAATGTTTGCAGACTTGGTGCAATTAACGTGATCTAAGGAGAGCACAGAGACAGTGTCAGTGGCTGGTCAATAGCAGTGACATCATTGTAAGTCCAGGAGAAGCTAACTGAACAAAGAGGGAGAAGGAGAAAACCAAACATGAGACCATAGCAGATAATTTTTTATCTGCATGCGCAGTTCTGAAAACCAGCTTGCATCCATCTTTTTTTATGGGCAGCAGTTGCCATTCCAGGACATTTATGGACAAGTAAAAATCAACTAATGTTTACAAACTGTCCGTAAATTTATGGGGGGTTGCCAACTCTGGACTGGATATGGTTTTGGAATGGAATAAAGCATCCTCTCATGAGGACATAGTGTAGATGTGCATTTACTTTGGATGCACTGGGAGGCCAGCACAATTTCCTGCTCATTATTCCAGGGGAAGGGGCTAAGAAGTCACATAACCCTAATCTAATTTCTGGAAATGCAAACCTAACTAAGGAACTGAGCCAGTAAGGGACAAACAGAGGCTGTCTGCGCCCCTCAGCAATGAGCACACCCACCAGATGCTGAATTCAACAGGTACAGAAGGAAGGGTACCCCCAGTTACACTAAGGCAAATAAATCTCTGCTGAAGTAATGATGAAGATATAGGTAGAAAGACATGTGAAACCTAGTGACTCTAATTTATTCAGGTAGTAGAGCATGTCATTTTTCACTTTGCAATGTCAGCACATTGTTCCCTCAATCAGTAGGCTGAGTACAATTTCCCATCTTTGAGAGAAATTGAACTTTATATTGAACTAATATCAGAACACCTCTAATACTTCAACAAGCTGCCTGACTTTTTTGTATCTTCTGTGATTCTACATTTATTACGTGTATGTGACCTTGCTGGGTTATATGACAATGTAAAAAAAAAAGGCATCTTTACAGTGGGAAAATGTTCTTATCACTTAAGGACAGACAAATTTTAAAATGCACCTAAATCTTGTTTTAACTCTAAGGTACCAACCTGCTGGATATAATCTGTGACAGCTCTAGGCCCTGTTACTCTGTTAGAAGAGGTAAATGGCACACAGGGTTCTCAAAGATGCTGATTGAGGGGCTCCAGAATGTCTGTTTTAAGTCGAGAAAATAGCTTTTTCATTTTTCTCTGGGTTGTGAAATGCTTGGATTGGGGTCTGGAGCTCAAAGAGCTTTCAGAGGGAAGAATCCTCCACCCCTGTGTCCAGGTTTTACCAGAGACCAGCAGTGGCCAGGCAGGGCTGGCCCAAGACATTGTGCTGCCTGGGTGCAAGAATGAAATGCTGCTCCCCCCCCCAAAAAAAAAAAATTCACGCCCTTCAAGAGGCCCCCACATTCTATAGGACTATGAAAGCAGTCAGAGGGGTGTGAGTGTGTACGGAGTGACAGCAGGAGCAGAACAGAGCAGTAGACACTGGGCAGATGAGCGCACCAGGCTTTCTACTGTCTATAGTGCCACAGTGCCCTACAGGGCTGCGGGCGTGGTACAGGAGAATGCGGGGCTGCGGTCATGGTACAGGAGAATGCGGGGCTGCGGGCATGGCACAGGAGAATGCGGGGCTGCGGGCATGGTACAGGAGAATGCGGAGCTGCAGGCATGGTGCATAAGAATGCAGGGCTGCGGGCATGGTGCAGGAGAATGCGGGGCTGTGGGCATGGTAAAGGAGAATGCGGGGCTGGGGGCATGGTACAGGAGAATGCAGGGCTGTGGGCATGGTGCATGAGAATGCAGGGCTGTGGGCATGGTGCAGGAGAATGCGGGGCTGCAGGGCTGTGGGCATGGTACAAGAGAATTCGGGCTGCGGGCATACTACAGGAGATGCAGTGCTGTGGACATGTACCCCCCCAGATATTTTCCTGAAATACAATTGTTTTGCTGCAATCAGGGTCACCACTGAGGAGATCTCTCCTCACTTCCTGTCCCAACAGGAAATGAGGATAAATCTTTCCACTGAGGCAATAAAAACCCGCCAAAGATTAGCTCACTCCCCAGTCTCTCCAATGGAAAATAAAATACTGTGTTTGTCTGGGTGCTGGGCTATAAACCGCTATTGTCTCCCCATTCAGAAGTAAAACAAGCACCGGCCATCACAAATCCCATTTAGAAAGCATACACAGGACAGAAGTATGGCTCAACCCCCTCCGTGTGTAGTCACCTGTTACTACAAGGACAGCTCGCTCCTGCTGTAGTCACCTTCCCTTCACTTCACCCGGAAACATCACCAGACATACTACAGTCTGTATCACATAGCCGCCGAGACTGCTGATTGGCTGTAAATGATGCGATAAAAAAAAGGTCCGTGGCCTGCCTGACATGCACACTTTGCATGCGCCGCCGCCGCTCGGGGAAAGCCCGAACATGTTCGGCTATTCCCGGAAATAGCCGAACATTTACGGGCTTTCCTGAGCGGTGGCGCATGCGCAGTGTGCATGTCAGGCCGGCCGCGGACCTTTTTTTTTTTTTAGCAATAGCCGTAGAAGAGAAGAGGTGGCCGGGGGCCGCCCCTCTCTAAGTGCCGCCTGGGTCCCATGGTCCCACCGGGACCCATGGTAGGGCCGGCCCTGTGGCCAGGTGTGCACATATGTTATAATTAAGGGAATATCAGTGGTTCAGGGCTCCACCTAGGAGACAGTAGGTCCCCTGCCCAGAGGCCAGGGCATGGACCAGTTCAGCAGTGCATAGAGAGCTGCGAGAGCCTGGAGAGAGGTACGGAGTTGTATGTGAGCACAATGGTGCTATGTGATGGTCAGAGGGTGCAGACCAGAAGCCTAGGCTTCAGGCCTGAGCAGCAGCACTGTGAAAGAAAGCCAGGAGCCTGAAGGATGCTGAAAACCTCTGTTTGGAAAATCATTTGTTTTTGTGGAACGTTTATTTTATTTTTAAATAAAAGTGGACCAACAGTCCCTAAAAATAATTTCCTGGCAGGACGGAACTAATTGGTATGCACTACACTGAATCCTCTAAAACATCACAAATCCAAACTGCTGTTTTATTTATATATATAATATAATAAATATTTATTTGTCTTTGGCTTTGCAATTACTCCCTGTTCCCAGGCACAAACATGATGTTTGGATACATGGGTGTTAAAGGACGGTATTTGTATTCAGTCAGTAGCACTGAATGCTGTTCTTTGGCAACACCTACTATACATGACATGACACCCCACCCCACCCCACCTGTGCTTATGAACTAGAATCTGGAAAGAAGCTCAGAGCAGGTTAAGTATGGGACAACGTTTCCTAGTTGTTCAGGGTATATATATTTTTTACATTAATGCATTCCCTGCATTAGGGTAAAAATGTTTCAGTATTTGTATCACTCTCCCAACCCCCCCCCCCTTATACTTACCAGAGCCTGATCTTGATCTACACTAGGGGGTGGAGCCGGGAGCGTGATGTCACCCACGGCCATCTCTCTCTGAATGTCAGCAAACTGATAAATGTGTTTTTATGCAATGATAGCTAGCACTGCTAAAGTGCCACCAGTGTAAGTATAATCACTTGTCTTTTCTTAATAAATACAATCAATACAGAGAGCACTAGATTGTGTGTTCTGTTCTCTGAAATATTCTGGCCAGGAGTTTGGAGGCTGGTATAGCATTAAAGGAGAGATATTGTAGCTGATACAACATATCCACATCCCCAGTTCCTTTAAAGGGAAACACAGTGTTTTTTGACCTGCTGATAACAAAGCACAGGTGTCATATCATAAATATTGTAAGGTAAGAGGCTAGAGTGCAATATATGTTGGTGGTTCACAGTACTTTACTGCAAGTCTCAGGTGGTGGATAAATACAAATACTATATGTGGAGATCGTTTGTGGATTAACACATTTCATAACTAATTTATATAGACACTGATATATTTGTGATTAGTGTTGAGCGAACACGGACTGTATTATTCGTGTTCGTACCGAATAATTGGATTTTTTGTACCCGAACACGGACACGGACACTTTACTGTATGTTCGGGTAAAAATCCGTGTTCGGTCGTTTTATTTCCGGGTTTTGCATGCTTTGGCGCTCTTTTCATGGCGGGCTTTCAACAGCCAATCAACAATCGTTTAACTGGTGTGCCTTAAGCCATCCCAGCCATGCCTGCAAATGTCTCAGTAGCTGTGATTGGCCGTCTGAAGCATGTGACCAAGTCTTTATAAGTTCGAGGCAGCCGCAGCGGCGTCATTATGCTGCTTAGATTCAGGGACAGAGCACACATCAACGTGCTGGCTGCTGATTAGGGAAAGATAGGCAGGAAAAAACCATTTGTGTCCGGATAGAATTGAGGGACAGGTCGGAGTGTTTAGGCAGGGCGAGTTGTAGGCATTTTAGGGATAGAGTCTGCTGAATTATATAGGGTCAGTGTCTTCTACAAACTACAATCGATATTGCTGTGTGGGGGGTGGGGTCTGCACTCAATCCTGATCTACGATCTCTTCTCAATCCTGTTAGGGACAGAGTCTGCTGAATTTTAGGGAAACTGTGTTCTACAAACTACAATCGATATTGCTGTGTGGTGTGGGATTGGAGATAGGCAGGTGTCAGTGATCCACATCCATTTTTCTGTGTGTGAGCTGCAGTGAACACAATCTTTTTGGGCTGCAGTGAACACAATCTTTTTGGGCTGCAGTGAACACAATCTTTTTGGGCTGCAGTGAACACAATCTTTTTGGGCTGCAGTGAACACAATCTTTTTGGGGTGCAGTGAACAAAATCTTTTTGGGGTGCAGTGAACACAATCCTTTTTGGTGTGCAGTGAACACAATCTTTGTGGGGTGCAGTGAACAAAATCCTTTGTGGGGTGCAGTGAACACAATCTTTTTGGGGTGCAGTGAACAAAATCCTTTTTGGGGTGCAGTGAACAACATCCTTTTTGGGGTGCAGTGAACACAATCTTTTTGGGGTGCAGTGAACAAAATCCTTTGTGGGGTGCAGTGAACACAATCTTTTTGGGGTGCAGTGAACACAATCTTTTTGGGGTGGAGTGAACAACATCCTTTTTGGGGTGCAGTGAACAAAATCCTTTTTGGGGTGCAGTGAACAAAATCATTTTTGGGGTGCAGTGAACACAATCTTTTTGGGGTGCAGTGAACACAATCTTTGTGGGGTGCAGTGAACACAATCTTTTTGGGGTGGAGTGAACAACATCCTTTTTGGGGTGCAGTGAACAACATCCTTTTTGGGGTGCAGTGAACACAATCTTTTTGGGGTGCAGTGAACACAATCTTTGTGGGGTACAGTGAACAGAATCTTTGTGGGGTGCAGTGAACACAATCTTTGGGGGGTACAGTGAACACAATCTTTGTGAGGTGCAGTGAACACAATCTTTGTGGGGTGCAGTGAACACAATCATTGTGGGGTGCAGTGAACTCAATCTTTGTGGGGTACAGTGAACACAATCTCATACTGAAGGTTTGAGGGTGCTGCCTGTTCCATACTCCCCCTACTCCTCATCTAGCCTTTTAGGGGTACAAACAATAGTAATTGGGGCCTAGTGTGGTTGTGTACGTGTGATATACATACACTTTTTTGGGATCATATTTTCTATTCCGCTATTTAATCAAAAACCTTTGGGGATCAGTTAAATTGGGGGATAGTCTGTGTTGGTACGTGTGAGAGAGATCCACCTTTCCAAGTTGTTGGGGTTCATCTCATACTTCTGAAGGTTTGAGGGTGCTGCCTGTTTCATACTCCCCCTACTCCTAGCCTTTTAGGGGTACAAACAATAGTAATTGGGGCCTAGTGTGGTTGTGTACGTGTGATATACATACACTTTTTTGGGATCATATTTTCTATTCCGCTATTTAATCAAAAACCTTTGGGGATCAGTTAAATTGGGGGATAGTCTGTGTTGGTACGTGTGAGAGAGATCCACCTTTCCAAGTTGTTGAGGTTCATCTCATACTTCTGAAGGTTTGAGGGTGCTGCCTGTTCCATACTCCCCCTACTCCTAGCCTTTTAGGGGTACAAACAATAGTAATTGGGGCCTAGTGTGGTTGTGTACGTGTGATATACATACACTTTTTTGGGATCATATTTTCTATTCCGCTATTTAATCAAAAACCTCTGGGGATCAGTTAAATTGGGGGATAGTCTGTGTTGGTACGTGTGAGAGAGATCCACCTTTCCAAGTTGTTGGGGTTCATCTCATACTTCTGAAGGTTTGAGGGTGCTGCCTGTTCCATACTCCCCCTACTCCTAGCCTTTTAGGGGTACAAACAATAGTAATTGGGGCCTAGTGTGGTTGTGTACGTGTGATATACATACACTTTTTTGGGATCATATTTTCTATTCCGCTATTTAATCAAAAACCTTTGGGGATCAGTTAAATTGGGGGATAGTCTGTGTTGGTACGTGTGAGAGAGATCCACCTTTCCAAGTTGTTGGGGTTCATCTCATACTTCTGAAGGTTTGAGGGTGCTGCCTGTTCCATACTCCCCCTACTCCTAGCCTTTTAGGGGTACAAACAATAGTAATTGGGGCCTAGTGTGGTTGTGTACGTGTGATATACATACACTTTTTTTGGATCATATTTTCTATTCCGCTATTTAATCAAAAACCTTTGGGGATCAGTTAAATTGGGGGATAGTCTGTGTTGGTACGTGTGAGAGAGATCCACCTTTCCAAGTTGTTGGGGTTCATCTCATACTTCTGAAGGTTTGAGGGTGCTGCCTGTTCCATACTCCCCCTACTCCTAGCCTTTTAGGGGTACAAACAATAGTAATTGGGGCCTAGTGTGGTTGTGTACGTGTGATATACATACACTTTTTTGGGATCATATTTTCTATTCCGCTATTTAATCAAAAACCTTTGGGGATCAGTTAAATTGGGGGATAGTCTGTGTTGGTACGTGTGAGAGAGATCCACCTTTCCAAGTTGTTGGGGTTCATCTCATACTTCTGAAGGTTTGAGGGTGCTGCCTGTTCCATACCCCCCCTACTCCTCATCTAGCCTTTTAGGGGTACAAACAATAGTAATTGGGGCCTAGTGTGGTTGTGTACGTGTGATATACATACACTTTTTTTGGATCATATTTTCTATTCCGCTATTTAATCAAAAACCTTTGGGGATCAGTTAAATTGGGGGATAGTCTGTGTCGGTACGTGTGAGAGAGATCCACCTTTCCAAGTTGTTGGGGTTCATCTCATACTTCTGAAGGTTTGAGGGTGCTGCCTGTTCCATACTCCCCCTACTCCTCATCTAGCCTTTTAGGGGTACAAACAATAGTAATTGGGGCCTAGTGTGGTTGTGTACGTGTGATATACATACACTTTTTTTGGATCATATTTTCTATTCCGCTATTTAATCAAAAACCTTTGGGGATCAGTTAAATTGGGGGATAGTCTGTGTTGGTACGTGTGAGAGAGATCCACCTTTCCAAGTTGTTGGGGTTCATCTCATACTTCTGAAGGTTTGAGGGTGCTGCCTGTTCCATACTCCCCCTACTCCTCATCTAGCCTTTTAGGGGTACAAACAATAGTAATTGGGGCCCAGTGTGGTTGTGTACGTGTGATATACATACACTTTTTTGGGATCATATTTTCTATTCCGCTATTTAATCAAAAACCTTTGGGGATCAGTTAAATTGGGGGATAGTCTGTGTCGGTACGTGTGAGAGAGATCCACCTTTCCAAGTTGTTGGGGTTCATCTCATACTTCTGAAGGTTTGAGGGTGCTGCCTGTTCCATACCCCCCCTACTCCTCATCTAGCCTTTTAGGGGTACAAACAATAGTAATTGGGGCCTAGTGTGGTTGTGTACGTGCGAGATACATACACTTTTTTTGATCATATTTCCTACTCCGCTATTCAATAAAAACCTTTGAGGATCAATTGAATTGCGGGATAGTCTGTGTCGGTACGTGTGAGAGAGATCCACCTTTCCAAGTTGTTGGGGTTCATCTCATACTTCTGAAGGTTTGAGGGTGCTGCCTGTTCCATACTCCCCCTACTCCTCATCTAGCCTTTTAGGGGTACAAACAATAGTAATTGGGGCCCAGTGTGGTTGTGTACGTGTGATATACATACACTTTTTTGGGATCATATTTTCTATTCCGCTATTTAATCAAAAACCTTTGGGGATCAGTTAAATTGGGGGATAGTCTGTGTCGGTACGTGTGAGAGAGATCCACCTTTCCAAGTTGTTGGGGTTCATCTCATACTTCTGAAGGTTTGAGGGTGCTGCCTGTTCCATACCCCCCCTACTCCTCATCTAGCCTTTTAGGGGTACAAACAATAGTAATTGGGGCCTAGTGTGGTTGTGTACGTGCGAGATACATACACTTTTTTTGATCATATTTCCTATTCCGCTATTCAATAAAAACCTTTGAGGATCAATTGAATTGCGGGATAGTCTGTGTCGGTACGTGTGAGAGAGATCCACCTTTCCAAGTTGTTGGGGTTCATCTCATACTTCTGAAGGTTTGAGGGTGCTGCCTGTTCCATACTCCCCCTACTCCTCATCTAGCCTTTTAGGGGTACAAACAATAGTAATTGGGGCCTAGTGTGGTTGTGTACGTGTGATATACATACACTTTTTTTGGATCATATTTTCTATTCCGCTATTTAATCAAAAACCTTTGGGGATCAGTTAAATTGGGGGATAGTCTGTGTTGGTACGTGTGAGAGAGATCCACCTTTCCAAGTTGTTGGGGTTCATCTCATACTTCTGAAGGTTTGAGGGTGCTGCCTGTTCCATACTCCCCCTACTCCTCATCTAGCCTTTTAGGGGTACAAACAATAGTAATTGGGGCCCAGTGTGGTTGTGTACGTGTGATATACATACACTTTTTTGGGATCATATTTTCTATTCCGCTATTTAATCAAAAACCTTTGGGGATCAGTTAAATTGGGGGATAGTCTGTGTCGGTACGTGTGAGAGAGATCCACCTTTCCAAGTTGTTGGGGTTCATCTCATACTTCTGAAGGTTTGAGGGTGCTGCCTGTTCCATACCCCCCCTACTCCTCATCTAGCCTTTTAGGGGTACAAACAATAGTAATTGGGGCCTAGTGTGGTTGTGTACGTGCGAGATACATACACTTTTTTTGATCATATTTCCTATTCCGCTATTCAATAAAAACCTTTGAGGATCAATTGAATTGCGGGATAGTCTGTGTCGGTACGTGTGAGAGAGATCCACCTTTCCAAGTTGTTGGGGTTCATCTCATACTTCTGAAGGTTTGAGGGTGCTGCCTGTTCCATACTCCCCCTACTCCTCATCTAGCCTTTTAGGGGTACAAACAATAGTAATTGGGGCCTAGTGTGGTTGTGTACGTGTGATATACATACACTTTTTTTGGATCATATTTTCTATTCCGCTATTTAATCAAAAACCTTTGGGGATCAGTTAAATTGGGGGATAGTCTGTGTTGGTACGTGTGAGAGAGATCCACCTTTCCAAGTTGTTGGGGTTCATCTCATACTTCTGAAGGTTTGAGGGTGCTGCCTGTTCCATACTCCCCCTACTCCTCATCTAGCCTTTTAGGGGTACAAACAATAGTAATTGGGGCCCAGTGTGGTTGTGTACGTGTGATATACATACACTTTTTTGGGATCATATTTTCTATTCCGCTATTTAATCAAAAACCTTTGGGGATCAGTTAAATTGGGGGATAGTCTGTGTCGGTACGTGTGAGAGAGATCCACCTTTCCAAGTTGTTGGGGTTCATCTCATACTTCTGAAGGTTTGAGGGTGCTGCCTGTTCCATACCCCCCCTACTCCTCATCTAGCCTTTTAGGGGTACAAACAATAGTAATTGGGGCCTAGTGTGGTTGTGTACGTGCGAGATACATACACTTTTTTTGATCATATTTCCTATTCCGCTATTCAATAAAAACCTTTGAGGATCAATTGAATTGCGGGATAGTCTGTGTCGGTACGTGTGAGAGAGATCCACCTTTCCAAGTTGTTGGGGTTCATCTCATACTTCTGAAGGTTTGAGGGTGCTGCCTGTTCCATACTCCCCCTACTCCTCATCTAGCCTTTTAGGGGTACAAACAATAGTAATTGGGGCCTAGTGTGGTTGTGTACGTGTGATATACATACACTTTTTTTGGATCATATTTTCTATTCCGCTATTTAATCAAAAACCTTTGGGGATCAGTTAAATTGGGGGATAGTCTGTGTTGGTACGTGTGAGAGAGATCCACCTTTCCAAGTTGTTGGGGTTCATCTCATACTTCTGAAGGTTTGAGGGTGCTGCCTGTTCCATACTCCCCCTACTCCTCATCTAGCCTTTTAGGGGTACAAACAATAGTAATTGGGGCCCAGTGTGGTTGTGTACGTGTGATATACATACACTTTTTTGGGATCATATTTTCTATTCCGCTATTTAATCAAAAACCTTTGGGGATCAGTTAAATTGGGGGATAGTCTGTGTCGGTACGTGTGAGAGAGATCCACCTTTCCAAGTTGTTGGGGTTCATCTCATACTTCTGAAGGTTTGAGGGTGCTGCCTGTTCCATACCCCCCCTACTCCTCATCTAGCCTTTTAGGGGTACAAACAATAGTAATTGGGGCCTAGTGTGGTTGTGTACGTGCGAGATACATACACTTTTTTTGATCATATTTCCTATTCCGCTATTCAATAAAAACCTTTGAGGATCAATTGAATTGCGGGATAGTCTGTGTCGGTACGTGTGAGAGAGATCCACCTTTCCAAGTTGTTGGGGTTCATCTCATACTTCTGAAGGTTTGAGGGTGCTGCCTGTTCCATACTCCCCCTACTCCTCATCTAGCCTTTTAGGGGTACAAACAATAGTAATTGGGGCCTAGTGTGGTTGTGTACGTGTGATATACATACACTTTTTTTGGATCATATTTTCTATTCCGCTATTTAATCAAAAACCTTTGGGGATCAGTTAAATTGGGGGATAGTCTGTGTTGGTACGTGTGAGAGAGATCCACCTTTCCAAGTTGTTGGGGTTCATCTCATACTTCTGAAGGTTTGAGGGTGCTGCCTGTTCCATACTCCCCCTACTCCTCATCTAGCCTTTTAGGGGTACAAACAATAGTAATTGGGGCCCAGTGTGGTTGTGTACGTGTGATATACATACACTTTTTTGGGATCATATTTTCTATTCCGCTATTTAATCAAAAACCTTTGGGGATCAGTTAAATTGGGGGATAGTCTGTGTCGGTACGTGTGAGAGAGATCCACCTTTCCAAGTTGTTGGGGTTCATCTCATACTTCTGAAGGTTTGAGGGTGCTGCCTGTTCCATACCCCCCCTACTCCTCATCTAGCCTTTTAGGGGTACAAACAATAGTAATTGGGGCCTAGTGTGGTTGTGTACGTGCGAGATACATACACTTTTTTTGATCATATTTCCTATTCCGCTATTCAATAAAAACCTTTGAGGATCAATTGAATTGCGGGATAGTCTGTGTCGGTACGTGTGAGAGAGATCCACCTTTCCAAGTTGTTGGGGTTCATCTCATACTTCTGAAGGTTTGAGGGTGCTGCCTGTTCCATACTCCCCCTACTCCTCATCTAGCCTTTTAGGGGTACAAACAATAGTAATTGGGGCCCAGTGTGGTTGTGTACGTGTGATATACATACACTTTTTTTGGATCATATTTTCTATTCCGCTATTTAATTTAACTGGGCCTCCATGCGAGACCTGTGTGCCTTGTTGCGCTGTTTTGAGTACTCCACCAACATGGCCAGTGGCAATGACGCCGTTCTCAGCTTAACTATCCCACTTCCATGCCTCCTTGAAAAAACAATTCGGGCGATGATGGAAGAGGATGTGGCACAGGATGAGGAGGAGGAGGAGGATGAAGAGGTAACATTTCCAAGGCTTTCAGGGCAGTCATTCGCAAGGGGCTCCGAGGGTGGGTTCCTGCACACGCAAACGCCAGGGACGCAATTGTCCAGCAGGGGCACAGTTCTGGAGGATGAGGAGGATGAGGAGGAGGAGGAGCTGGAGGAGGAGATGGAACCATGTTCACAGCAGGGTGGCACCCAGGCCAGCTCATGGCCATCACTGGTGCGTGGCTGGGGGGATACAGAGGACACGGACGATACACCTCCCACAGAGGACAGCCTTTCGTTGCCTCTGGGCAGCCTGGCACACATGAGCGATTACATGCTGCAGTGTCTCCACAACGACCGCCGAGTTGCCCACATTCTAACTTGTGCTGATTACTGGGTGGCCACGCTGCTGGATCCCCGTTACAAGGACAACGTACCGTCCTTAATTCACTCACTGGAGCGCGATCGCAAGATGCGCGAGTACAAGCGCACGCTGGTAGACGCCATGCTGCTGGCATTCCCATCTGACAGCGGGGCCACAGTGGAAGCACAAGGCAGAGGAGGAGGAGGAGGAGGTCGCCAACGCAACCAGGGCACCGCCAGCACCTCAGAAGGCAGGGTTAGCATGGCCGAAATGTGGAAAAGCTTTGTCAGCACGCCACAACAAACAGCAGCACCAGCAGCTCAGATGGAACGTCTTAGCAGGAGGCAGCATTTTACCAACATGGTGGAGCAGTATGTGTGCACACGCCTACATGTAGTGAATGACGGGTCTGCCCCCTTCAACTTCTGGGTCTCCAAATTGGGCACATGGCTTGAGCTTGCCCTTTACGCCTTGGAGGTGCTGGCGTGCCCTGCAGCCAGTGTATTATCTGAACGGGTATTTAGCACGGCTGGGGGCGTTATAACAGACAAGCGCAGCCGCCTGTCCAGAGACAATGTGGACAAGCTCACGTTCATTAAAATGAACCAGGCATGGATCCCACGGGACTTTTCCGTACCTTATGCAGAATAGCAATGGATACCGACCTTACCCACCCATTGTTCCATTTTTGCTCTTTCTCACTCTTTTGGGGTGTACCCTCATTTAAAATTTTTGAAAAGAAGCAGTGTTGGCTACCTCGTCCTCCTCCTCAGGGCCAGATTAATGTAGGGGCTATTGGAGCTGCAGCTCCAGGCCCCTACCTTTTATATAGGCCCCGGGTTGGCCATATTCACTGTTACCGCTCTTCTGTCACTTGTAAACACAGAAGTCTGGCTTCTATGCTCGCTTCCCCAGGCAGCACCCTCAGAACCTCCCCACACAGCGTGAAGGCCGGACAAGGAGGGACAGTTGGCGATGCATGGATGTGTTTATGGGCTTCAGAGACAGCATCCCATGTTGAATTAGGCATGCATGGCTGCACCCTTCCTCCTCTGGGTGCATGGCAAGGCACGGCCCTTAAGGCCCTTCAAAATCCTCAGCACCAAGCCCATGATGCTGTTAATCCGGCCCTGGTCCTCCTCCACCGCCGCTTCCACCTACACCGCCCATAGGTGTGCGCAGCCTATTGCATTAAGGTGTGCACCCCAAAGTTGAAATACACATGCATGTGTTTGCCAGCAGGGAGAGTAATGTATCGGGGCCATGTACCTGTAGGCAAGGAGAAATAGAGCAGAGCAGGTCCCAGGGAGATCTTTCCCATCTCCTCACTGGCAATGCTATGTGCCCTAGGTTATTAGGGTGTGCCCAGGCACACCCAGCACACCCTGTGCGCACGCCTATGTCACCGCTAGGCTTGTGACGGTATCAGATTTTCATGCTGCGATTAATTGATTAAGGTTTTGCCACGGTATACGGTATTATCACGGTATTCTATTATTAAATTTAAATTATTAAATTTCCACCTCACTTCAATTTCATTGCTGAATTTAGGGGCTTTGGTTCACTTATGCACATTATTATATAGTCAGTCAGTACAGACTCTGTGAACCAGGCCTAAAATAGGTCATCAAGCAGTGTCTGGCCTAACTGGTGATAACTGGTTCTGGCGCTCGGCTCCGATCCGATGGCCTGGTCATTAAGAGGGCAAATCCTTGTGGTCAAGAAGTGGTTAAACCTGAAGGAGGTGTTGTTTATAAATTACTTTACTATTGCTTTAGGCCTGGTTCACATGTATGCGGGTTGGTGGTTCACATTTGCACAGGCATAGCAGCCCATTGATTTGAATGGGCTGCTATGCCCTCATTTTCCGCAGAAAAAAGGTGCATGCAGCATTTTTTTAAAATTCAGTGGCCTTGAAATCCATCCTGCTTTTGCACCATGCGACTAACCTGCAGTTCCTGCTCTGGCAAGCTTTCTGCATTTTTTGTATACGTGGGCACGGCATTTAAAAATAAACAGTTTGCGTGTGCAGCAACGGCAGGTAAGTCGCATGGTGCAAAAGAAGGATGGATTTCATGGCCACTGCATTTTTTTAAATTCTGCATGCACCTTTTTTCAGCTGAAAACGCAGGCATAGCAGCTCAAGCCCATTCACATCAATGGGCTGCTATGCCTGTGCAAATGTGGGCCCCCAACCCGCATACATGTGAACCAGGCCTAAAGCAATAGTAAAGTCATTAATTGGTTAAACCTGCAGGAGGACCGGTGTTTTTATCTATTAATGACTTTACTATTGCTTTAGGCCTGGTTCACATGTATGCGGGTTGGGGGCCCACATTTGCACAGGCATAGCAGCCCATTGATGTGAATGGGCTTGAGCTGCTATGCCTGCGTTTTCAGCTGAAAAAAGGTGCATGCAGAATTTAAAAAAATGCAGTGGCCATGAAATCCATCCTTCTTTTGCACCATGCGACTTACCTGCCGTTGCTGCACACGCAAACTGTTTATTTTTAAATGCCGTGCCCACGTATACAAAAAATGCAGAAAGCTTGCCAGAGCAGGAACTGCAGGTTAGTCGCATGGTGCAAAAGCAGGATGGATTTCAAGGCCACTGAATTTAAAAAAAATGCTGCATGCACCTTTTTTCTGCGGAAAATGAGGGCATAGCAGCCCGTTCAAATCAATGGGCTGCTATGCCTGTGCAAATGTGGGCCGTCAACCCGCATACATGTGAACCGCCAACCCGCATACATGTGAACCACCAACCCGCATACATGTGAACCAGGCCTAAAGCAATAGTAAAGTCATTAATAGATAAAAACACCGGTCCTCCTGCAGGTTTAACCACTTCTGGATCGCAAGGATTTGCCCCTTTAAAGACCAGGCCATCGGATCAGAGCGCCAGGACCAGTCATCACCAGGTAGGCCAGACACTGCTTGATGGCTATATAATAATGTAATGTGGGCTGCTAGGCGTGTGTGTGTGTATATATATATTTATTAGAGCTGCACGATTCTGGCCAAAATGAGAATCACGATTTTTTAGCTTGGAATAAAGATCACGATTCTCTCACGATTCTCTGTGTAACAAAAAAAAAAAAAATTGGGATAACTTTACTGTTACGTTTTTTTTTTTTTTTTTATTCATTAAAGTCTAATCATTGCGTTTGAAAGACTGCTGCGCAAATACAGTGTGACATAAAATATTACAACAATCGCCATTTTATTCTGTAGGGTCTCTGCTAAAAAAATATATAAAATGTTTGGGGGTTCTAAGTACTTTTCTAGCAAAAAAAAAACTGATTTTAACTTGCAAGCAGCAAGTGTCAGAAAAAGATCCAGTCTTTAAGAGGTTAAACTTCCTTTCTCCCTGGCAGAGGGAAGGAAAAGATACAAATGTAATCATTTTTGTTTATAGTTAGGAGACTTAATGCTGAAAGGTGTTAGCTGAGTGAGTGAATGAGTCATCCAGCTCACTGAAATGTATCAATTCACAAGTCAGGCAGACTTGACAGAGAAACTCGGTATTTTAAAAATGCCACAATAACAATACCGTGGCTATGCAATACCGCGATATATCGAATTACCGAAAACCGGCATATGTCAAGTCACCGCCACATCCACCACCACCTCAACCTCCCTCCTACTCCATATGGGCCTCGTCCTTCAGAGATGAAGAAGAACATTGTTTTATTTTTCTGTTTTTTTTTGTTGTTTTAAGTTATTTCCCTATCCACATTTGTTTGCAGAGCACTTGCCATGCTCTTAATTACGTTTTGCTGCCATTTGCAGCACTCTAGCCCTTTCCTTTGGTGTTTTAGAGCCATTTTAGTGCCTTAAAGTTCGGGTCCCCATTGACTTCAATGGGGTTCGGTGTCCGGGAAAAGTTCGGTAAAAGTCCGGGACACGGACCCGGACTTTTTTTTAAAGTTCGGCCGAACCCGTCGAACACGGACATCTAGGTGTTCGCTCAACCCTATATTGTGATTGAATACTGATTTCTATATTATTTTTACTTTTTGAATTTTAGATTGCGATAGATAGTAAGAGGTATTGCCCTACAATATCTATGATATTGATGTTTTTTAATATGTTCCTATTCACACAGCTTCTCTTTCTCTCTCTCTTTCTCTCTCTCTATATATATACACAGTATCTCACAAATGTGAGTACACCCCTCGCATTTTTGAAAATATTTTATTATATCTTTTCATGTGACAACACTGAAGAAATTACACTTTGCTACAATGTAAAGTAATGAGTGTACAGCTTGTATAACAGTGTAAATTTGCTGTCCCCTCAAAATAACTCAACACACAGCCATTTATGTCCAAACCGCTGGCAACAAAAGTGAGTACACCCCTAAGTCAAAATGTCCAAATTGGGCACAAAGTGTCAATATTTTGTGTGGCCACCATTATTTTCCAGCACTGCCTTAACCCTCTTGGGCATGGAGTTTGCCAGAGCTTCACAGGTTGCCACTGGAGTCTTCTTCTACTCCTCCATGATGACATCACAAAGCTGGTGGACGTTAGAGACCTTGCGCTCCTCCACCTTCCATTTGAGGATGCACCACAGATGCTCAATAGGGTTTAGGTCTGGAGACATGCTTGGCCAGTCCTTCACTTTTACCCTCAGCTTCATTAGCAAGGCACTGGTTGTTTTGGAGGTGTGTTTGGGATTGTTATCATGTTGGAATACTGCCCCGTGGCCCAGTCTCAGAAGGGAGGGGGATCATGCTCTGCTTCAGTATGTCACAGTACATGTTGGCATTTATGGTTCCCTCAATGAACTGTAGCTCCCCAGTGCTGGCAGCTCTCATGCAGCCCTAGACCATGACACTCCCAACACCATGCTTGACTGTAGGCAAGACACACTTATCTTTGTATTCCTCAACTAGTTGCCGCCACACACACTTGATATGATCTGAACCAAATAAGTTTATCTTGGTATCATCAGATCACAGGACATGGTTCCAGTAATCAATGTCTTTAGTCTGCTTGTCTTCAGCAAACTTGTTTGGGTTTCTTGTGCAATCATCTTCCAAGAGTCTTCCTTCTGGGATGACAGTCATGCAGACCAATTTTATGCAGTGTACGCTGTATGGTCTGAGCACTGACAGGCTGACTCCCCACCCCTTCAACCTCTGCAGCAATGCTGGCAGCCCTAATATGTCCTTTTCCCAAAGACAACCTCTGGATATGACGCTGAACACATGAACTCATCTTCTTTGGTTGACCATGGCGAGGCCTGTTCTGAGTGGAACCTGTCCTGCTAAACAGCTGTATGGTCTTGGCCACTGTGCTGCAGCTCAGTTTCAGGGTCTTGGCAATCTTCTTATAGCCTAGGTCATCTTTATGTAGAGCAACAATTCTTTTTTTCCAGATCCTTAGAGATTTCTTTGCATGAGGTACCATGTTGAATTCCAGTGACCAGTATGAGAGAGTGAGAGCTATAACACCAAATTTAACACCCCTGCTTCCCATTCATACTTGAGACCTTGTAACACTAATGAGTCACATGACACCGGGGCCAATTTGAACATTTTGACTTAGGGGTGTACTCACTTTTGTTGCCAGCAGTTTAGACATTAATGGCTGTGTGTTGAGTTATTTTGAGGGGACAGCAAATTTACACTGTTATACAAGCTGTACACTCACTACTTTACATTGTAGATATATATATATATATATATATATATATATATATATACAGTGGGTACGGAAAGTATTCAGACCCCCTTAAATTTTTCACTCTTTGTTATATTGCAGCCATTTGCTAAAATCATTTAAGTCCATTCTTCTTCCTCATGAATGTACACACAGCTCCCCATATTGACGGAAAAACACAGAATTGTTGACATTGTTGCAGATTTATTAAAAAAGAAAACTGAAATATCACATGGTCCTAAGTATTCAGACCCTTTGCTGTGACACTCATATATTTAACTTAGGTGCTTTCCATTTCTTCTGATCATCCTTGAGATGGTTCTACACCTTCATTTGAGTCCAGCTGTTGTTTGATTATACTGATTGGACTTGATTAGGAAAGCCACACACCTGTCTATATAAGACCTTCCAGATCACAATGCATGTCAGAGCAAATGAGAATCATGAGGTCAAAGGAACTGCCTGAAGAGCTCAGAGACAGAATTGTGGCAAGGCACAGATCTGGCCAAGGTTACAAAAAGATTTCTGCTGCACTTAAGGTTCCTAAGAGCACAGTGGCCTCCATAATCCTCAAATGGAAGATGTTTGGGACGACCAGAACCCTTCCTAGAGCTGGCCGTCCGGCCAAACTGAGCTATCGGGGGAGAAGAGCCTTGGTGAGAGAGGTAAAGAAGAACCCAAAGATCACTGTGGCTGAGCTCCAGAGATGCAGTCAGGAGATGGGAGAAAGTTGTAGAAAGTCAACCATCACTGCAGCCCTCCACCAGTTGGGGCTTTATGGCAGAGTGGCCCGACGGAAGCCTCTCCTCAGTGTAAGACACATGAAAGCCCGCATGGAGTTTGCTAAAAAACACCTGAAGGACTCCAAGATGGTGAGAAATAAGATTCTCTGGTCTGATGAGACCAAAATAGAACTTTTTGGCCTTAATTCTAAGCGGTATGTGTGGAGAAAACCAGGCACTGCTCATCACCTGTCCAATACAGTCCCAACAGTGAAGCATGGTGGTGGCAGCATCATGCTGTGGGGGTGTTTTTCAGCTGCAGGGACAGGACGACTGGTTGCAATCGAGGGAAAGATGAATGCGGCCAAGTACAGGGATATCCTGGACAAAAACCTTCTCCAGAGTGCTCTGGACCTCAGACTGGGCCGAAGGTTTACCTTCCAACAAGACAATGACCCTAAGCACACAGCTAAAATAACGAAGTAGTGGCTTCACAACAACTCCGTGACTGTTCTTGAATGGCCCAGCCAGAGCCCTGACTTAAACCCAATTGAGCATCTCTGGAGAGACCTAAAAATGGCTGTCCACCAACGTTTACCATCCAACCTGACAGAACTGGAGAGGATCTGCAAGGAGGAATGGCAGAGGATCCCCAAATCCAGGTGTGAAAGACTTGTTGCATCTTTCCCAAAAAGACTCCTGGCTGTATTAGATCAAAAGGGGGCTTCTACTAAATACTGAGCAAAGGGTCTGAATACTTAGGACCATGTGATATTTCAGTTTTTCTTTTTTAATAAATCTGCAACAATGTCAACAATTCTGTGTTTTTCTGTCAGTATGGGGTGCTATGTGTACATTCAAGAGGAAGAAGAATGAACCTAAATGATTTTAGCAAATGGCTGCAATATAACAAAGAGTGAAAAATTTAAGGGGGTCTGAATACTTTCCGTACCCACTGTATATATATATATATATATATATATATATATATATATTTCTTACTTAGGAGAAGGCTTAGTGGCAGGATGGCAGGATGCAAGCATTTCTGAACAATTTCAGTGACTTTGTCCCAAGGGCAGGATCACTACTTTTCTCTCATTAACATACAGACAATACAGGAGGACAGCCTCTAAATCTTTTACCCTTTATTAGGACAGTCAGTGTTAAAATCTGGTTTACAACTGATGAGATCTGTCAGCACAGTACAGACAGGGTTAATAATCACAAATAATTCCCCCCAGTCTCTCATAGACAAAGATAATTAAATAGTATTTTTCAGTGTTGATGTTATCCGAAAAGTGCATCTAAGGCCCCGTTCACATTGCCGTGATCCGACTTCCCGGGGCGACCTCCGAGGTCGCGGTGCGAGCAGCGCGCCACAACCTCGGAGCGGCCGGCACGGACTTCATAACATTGAAGTCAATGCAGGTCGCTCCGGGTCGCCCCAAAGAAGCTCCGGACCCTTTTTCTAAGTCGGAGCGACTTATGTCGCTCCTATTAGAACGGGTTCGCAGCTTCCCTATGGAAGGCGACCTACGGCGACCTGTGAGGTGACCAGGTCACCTCACAGGTCGCCCCAGTGTGAACGGGGACTTAAATAGTTATTTACTTATTAAAGTTTTATTTTTGACACGGATTTGACACTATGATAGCCAATAATATTCTATTCTTCAACAACCGCTAAACACAAGATTATGCAGTTATGCAGTTATACAATAACAATGTATATATTATCAAGGCCATCTTTTCCAACAATAAAGAAAAATCCAAAATAAGGACATAGAAAAAAAAAAAGGCAAAAAGACAAGAGAAGTCTACCCAACATGACTTCCAAGAAGTAGATGTCAGTAACTGTTATAACATAACATCCCACAGGAAAGTCAGCCAAACATGACTTTTGATGAGGGAATAACAGTGCCTATTATCTCAAAAAAGGAAATAGTCAGGGAGAATCTGAAATTTCTCCCATACTTCCCTAAACTTGGCATGATTTTCATTGGCAATAGCTAGCAACTCCTCTGTACGCATAATATAGTTCACGTCTGCAAGCCATTGTCAGTATTGCTAGGCATATTGATATAAAATTGCCATATGAATCTTCTTTAATAAGACCGGACAGTGATACCATCTGGTTAGGATTTTATAATTTCATTCCTGCAATTGGGAAGCTAAGGTTAATTTGAATGTTAGAAAAAAGGCTTTGTTCGAATCCTCAGGTGCTAGATTATTCTCATTCTCGCTCCCAGTCTCAGGTATAGAACGGGTGATCAAAGAATACAGAAGATAGGAGGATGCCATAAAATTTAGAGAGAGCATTTGAGCTTTTTAAATCAGAGAGACACAACTCCTTAAGCAGGCTCAGATTTCAACTAACCTGCTCCTTGGCCAACCTTTCATGAAAATGATGTAGTTGAAAATATTGAAGCCACTGTCCTTCGTGGGAGTGAGCGAGGGAACTAAGCTTCCCCAACAATTTCAGGCCCTTGGGGGTCAGCACTTGCCAAATAGGAGATTTGTCTGATGGTTGCTATCAAAGAAAACCCTTATCTGACAGCCTAGGTAAGAACCCCGCGTTACCTATTATTGGCGTTAAAGGCCCAAGTCTTGAAGAGAGACCATATGTTATGATGACCTTGTCACAACTGTATAAAAATGAAGAACAACCCTGGAATAGAGGTCAATGGGACAGGCGACAAGTCCAACTCAAGAGTGCCCTACTGCTTAAAGGAACCATGATGGAACCAATCCAATACCCCACTAAGCAATACAGCAGCATAATATAACTTTAGGTGGGGCAGGCCAGCACCACCAGCGTTTTTCCTCTTCACCAGAATGTCATACCGGAGTCTGGGCCAAATGTGTTTATGAAGTAGAGAACGTGCCGATTGAAAGAATAGCCGTGGGACCTGGATTGAAGTTGTTTGAAAAATATGCAGAAATCAAGGGAGGATATCCATCTTGGAGAGAAACATCCATCCCAGTCAGGAATTTTACAATAATGACCAGATCTTAAGGCGTTTCTGCATGGTAAACAAAAGCAGGCAGTAATATAACTCATACAATTTGTGAAGCTGTGAAGGTATTTGTACTCCAAGATATTTAATGGAGTTCTGCACCAACTGGAATGGAAATGTATTGGCGAGAGAATCCCAGATGCCTGCAGAAAGTGAATTAACTAAGCAATACGATTTTGATGCATTCATTTTGACATGACTGAAGATGCCAAAGAGTTCCAGTTCCATTAAGAGTGAGGAGAAAGCTGTTAGCGGGTTAGTAATGTAAAGCAGAAGTAATAAATTTGATACAAAACAATGTGATAGCGCTGAAAACATAAATCAATTCACTTACAAGAGAATAAAATCATTAGCAGAATGATAAATAATATAACATATAATGTGATAAAAATTGAAGATAAAATCCAAAGTGGGCACCTCCTAAAGTGCAATATTAGTGCAGGAACATCGTCTCTGGTTATATAAAGTGCAAGTGAAAAACAATCAGTCCTGAAGTGCAAAATATTAAAAAAGGAAGGCACTCCTCTGTGCAAACAAACAAACAAAAATAAACGTGCAGACATAGTACAAAACTCTAAACACAGTGCAATGTGTGAATCATTCCATATGTGTCCACTTCTTAAATCTTGTGCTGCAATCCCCAGGTGTCTGCTCACCTCTATGATTAACCCAATTGGGGTCTAAAGCAATTTGTTTTGAAAGGATAACTACTGCCGTCGACTTTCTAGATAGCTCCACACTCCTTGGCAATGTTCCCAATTAGCTCTATAACACTCCCCCGTCCTTGATATTGCATCAGAATAGCGCATGTAGAGACATAAAAAGACAAAATCCAATGGCGCAATACCCAAATGTTATGGAGGCAATAAGACAGATCCCAGTTTCAATCATTCAACTCCCATTTATTTAGATAAAATACAGCTTAAATCACAATTCCAACAGTGATCACATAAGAGAGCGTCAAATCTGCCCAGTGCTTGGTACCTCTACGCGTTATGCCACATCCGTCATGGCTTCAACTGGAGGAGAATCGGAACGGTGTGTGTGGGTGGGCGCTTTAACTACTGTCTGTATCCTTAAGTAGCTAGGCAATTGCCTGCCAGGTATGCACGATGGCCCCTGTCTGTCACGGAGGTCCCCGCAGTGCTATCACCTTGTCTTGTATCAAATTGTTTATCCTGCAGATATGGGAACACATTTAAGTGGTAGCAGCAGCTCTAATAGTCAATTTTGGTTTGTATATTTAGGGTAGTGCACAATTACGTTAGCTTAATTAATGTAAAGCAGAAGGTCGTCTGCAAATAAGCTGATCTTATATTGCTTACCAGCAATGTCTGCACCATGTACTGAATCGTTAAGGTGAAAAGTAGTTTCCAGGTGCTCCATTGCCAGTATGTACAAGAGCGGGGCGCATTCCTGGTGGGTCATATTAGATATATAGACCAGGTCCAAAAGCAATCCATTCACATTAATGCGAGCTGCTGGGCAGAAGTATAGGGCCATTATTTTATGAATGAAATTCGGGGATAGACCAATTTGCTCCAATGTTTCTTTCAAGAATACCCAATCAAAGCAATCAAATGCCTTTTCAGCATCAAAAGAAAGGAGACATAGGGGAACCTTCCGTGCCTGGCAATAAGAGCTAAGGAACAATATTATCCCGTGCTTTGCGGGTAGGAACGAGGCCAACTTGATCTAGGTTGATAATAAGGGAGATAACTAACTAGGTGTTGGGGGGGGGGGGCTCAGAGGTAGTGCCAATTAGTAGTAAATAAAGGACAGAAGCTACTATGGGGGTCAGCAGTGACTATATAACTGTAACGACAACTACTGGGGGGAATGAGCTGACAAACCACAACCCAAGCAGGAATAAATGTAATGATAAATCACTATCAACTCCAACAGCACCAAGAAGGGTATACACAAATGCCAGGAGCCTAGCTAATAAAATGGAGGAATTGGAACTGTTATTGCACAAGGAGGACAAAGACCTTGTGGGAATAACAGAATCTTGGTTGGACCCGTCACACGACTGGTTGGCAAATATTGAAGGGTATTCTGTGTATAGGAAGGTCAGGGAAGGCAAAAGAGGGGGAAGGGTATGTCTCTACATCAAAAATAATGTAAGGGTGGTAGAGAGGAGTGACATTATGGAAGGGACGAGGGTGGAGGTGGAATCCATGTGGGTAGAACTCCATAAGCAAGAAGGAAGGGGGGAAGTAATAGTGGGGGTATGTTATAGGCCCCCCCAACCAAAGCGAGAAGGTGGAGCTGGAATTTCTTTCACAGTTGGGAATAGCGGCTAAGCAGGGACAAGTCATTGTAATGGGGGACTTCAATTATCCCGATATTGATTGGGAAGAGGGGACAGCTCACTTAGTAAAGGCCCGTCATTTCATGGATGTCTTACAGGACAACTTCATGTCTCTATTAGAAAAGAAGCATTGCCAGGTCTATTAATTACGAATGATTCAGGTCTAATCTCAGATGTATAAGTATGGGACAACTTGGGTTCTAGTGATCACAGGATGATTACATTTAAAGTAAATCATGGGATAACAAGACACAAGGGGGATATAAGGACTCTAAACTTCAGAAAGACAAACTTTCCTAAAAAATGTGCTCAATTATAGAGAACATAGACTTGGACCTAACCCTAGGAACATTGAACACGGAGGAAAAATGGGAATGCTTTAGGAACATATTAAACATTATCGAACAGTGCATTCCAATGGGAAATAAATTTAGAAGAGCCAAGGCCAAACCAGGGTGGCTAAACTGTGATGTAAAAATGCTTATTAGAGCAAAAAAAATGGCCTTCAAGAAATACAAAACATAGGGGACATTATCAGCTTTCCAAAAATACAAGGATTCTAACAAGAAATGTAAAAACGGGATCAGGACGGCTAAAAATGACTTTGAGAGACACATAGCAGAGGAGAGTAAAAAAACCCTAAGAATTTTTTTTAAATACATTAATAGCAAAAAAGCGAGGTCAGAGCACGTTGTACACATAATTAACAATGATAGAAGGATAGTTACAGAGGACACAGAGAAGGAAACTGTGCTAAATACTTTCTTCTCAGTTTTTACACACGAAAAGGAGGGGTATACAGACCAGGGCTGTCTGATTAGCAAAACATCACAAGACTTGCCGCTATGGCTATCAGAGGGTGAAATCAAGGAAAGACTTGATAACATTAACACTAATAAATCACCAGGACTGGATGGCTTGCACCCGAGAGTACTCAGTAGGGTTATATCTAGAGCGTTGTTCCTAATCTTCACAGACGGTATATTGACAGGAACTGTACTAGGTGACTGGAGAAAAGCTAATGTAATACCAATATTCAAAAAAGGGAGGAGGGATATTCTGGGAAACTATAGACCGGTCAGCCTGACATCAATTGTATGTAAATTATTGGAAGGGTTAATAAGGGACTATATCAAAGAATTTGCTAAGGACAACAGTATCAGCAGTAATCAGCCCGGGTTCACAAAAGGACATTCTTGTCAAACCAATTTGTTAACATTTTACGAGGAGGTGAGCTGGGAACTAGATAGGGGGAGACCTGTGGATGCAGTGTAAGGCATTCGACACAGTTCCCCACAAACGCCTAATCTACAAACTATGGTCTGCAGGCATCGACCTCAAGGTTTGTTCTTGCATAGAAAACTAGTTACATGGGCGTGTCCAAAGGGTGGTGATAAATAACGCGTACTAGTCTCGAGTGGTAAGTGGGGTCCCCCAGGGCTCAGTCCTGGGACCAATTTTGTTCAATGCATTCATCATTAACATAGAGGACAGAATCAGTAGCTCAATCTCAGTTTTCGTGGATGACACAAAGATATGCAGAGCAATAACTTCTCATCAAGATATAGAAATTTTACAGAATGACTTGAACAAAATAATGGAGTGGGCAACTACATGGCAAATTAAAGAAATGTAGAGAAGTGTAAGGTATTGCACCTGTAGGCAAAAAACATAAACACAAATTATGCTCTAGGGGGGAACCTCTGGGGGAATCCAGGATGGAGAAGTATTTGGGGTGTTCTAGTAGAAGATAGACTAAGTAATAGAATGGAATGTCAAGCTGCAGCTGTCAAAGCCGGCAGAATATTAGCATGCTTAAGGAAGGGGATATATTCCAGAGACAAAGCTATAATCCTACTACTTTATAAAACCCTGGTCTGGCCACACCTGGAGTATTCTGTCCAGATCTGGTCACCAATCCTCAGAAAGGATTTGCTGGAACTGGAGAGAGTCCAAAGAAGGGCAACTAAACTAATTAGGGGATTGGAGGACCTTAATAATGAGGAGCGATTACAAGCGCTTAATTTATTCTCCTTAGAGAGGAGACGCCTGAGAGGGGACATGATAGCGATTTACAATTACCTCAATGGCAATCCCAGCATAGGTAAAAAACAATTTAGTCTCAAGGAGTGCAAGAGGACATGTGGCCACACAATGAGATTAGAGGAGAGGCGATTTAACCTTAAGCTGCGTAAGGGGTTCTTCACTGTAGGGGCGGTGAGAATGTGGAACTCTCTTCCACAATTGGTGGTAGCTGCAGGGAATATGGCTACTTTTAAAAGACTCTTGGACATGCATCTCGCATGGAAATTGATCAGGCATTAATTGCATTGAAATGCATTAATTAATTTAATTCACTTAAAGCCAACCTCTTAAATAATAAATTATGTAATCCAAAGGTGGGCAGCATGCTCCATGACCCAGGCCAGATTGGTCAGAGAGCGGTCCATTTTAGGTTAATCGGGTCAGATAAGATGTCATAGTAGAGGCCCACCTGGCAAATAGTCTGAACAAGGTACAGGGCAATCTGCTTTACTCTGTACCCAAATCAAACTAGTAGAGATACACCCATGTATCATAGCTGAATCATCCTGAAAAAAGCCTATAGCCTAATGTGGACAAATGAAGGAAAAGTGTATACAAATAAGCCTTGGGGAAATTATTCACCTCAGAAAAGAAAAAGCCTCCACATCCAAGGCTGGATGCCCGATATGGGCTACCCAGTATTGGAAAAGGGGGTACATCAAATCCTAAAAAAAAAAAAACTACCACCTGAAATATATAAGCACAAATCAAAGTTATTACAATAGAATAGGCAGTGAGCTAGGAAAGATAAAATTAATTGAACACACTGCCCATTAGTTCAAACCAGTCATTTGAAGATCGCCCTGAGATCAAGCATGACTACATGCATCAATATGTGTTCTCCAGACCCCTATCATCATGAACATCTCTTCTCGGGTGGTCTAGGCGACTTATCAGAGTGAGACAGAGCATCCAGGTTGCAGGTGGGTCTGGAAATATCAGCTTTGAAGGATCTGACTGTGGATCCAATTCAACCACAGACTGCCCCAGGTTCCTAGTAAAAGTCAGGAGATCCACTGGGGTTACGAGAAAACCAAGGAATGATCATTTTTCTTCATCTGCAAATAGAACAGATAGCCCCAACTATATGTGAGCCCTGATTCCTGAAGGACTTTGGTTAATGGGCGTAGGGCTCCCTGCTTATCCAAAGTCCGCTTCAATAGGTGTGAATAGAGAATAACCGCCATCTTTGTTGAATGCCGGGACTGCCGAGGCTGCTAGAGGCTTGGAGGCTTATGGAAATAAGCACAAATTTCAGGCCTTTATCTTGTAAATGCTTTGATCTAGCTCCCTGGGTTTTCCCCTTGCCAGACTTACTCATGGGGAGTACTGAATGGCAATTTGCAGGAGGACAATTTGCATAAAAATGCACTGATCACAGGGGACTTAGTATGTAGGCAGTCACTGCTAGCAATACGTCCTTAACTATGTCCCTGCAAGATCAATGTAGAGCAATACCAAACAGTAGGTGTCTGGTAACAGGACGAGAGACAAGACAGGAGCAGGAGCCCACAAAGGCACAAAAAGCATGGGGGCAGGTGGCTGATAGCAGATATATACCATTGGTGAACAATAGCTGGACTGCAACATTCTCTAGCAGGCAATGGCGAGTAATCAACCAATGGACGCCTCCGACAGATTGAGACCAAGCTTTGCAGCGCACAAGAGCGCAGATCCACAGGAGCAGGCGGGTAAGTTACCAAAGGTAACAGGCAAATGGGCAGGTAGCAGATGTCAGCTTACTGGTCGCAGCCGATAGCTGTCAGTTGCAGGAGGTGTACGTGCAGGTGCTGCAACTAGATTAAGCTGCACGTTGCATACGAGTAGGAGCTGGAGCTATTTTTTAAAGATTTTATTTAAAGTTATGCTATGTGAATGAGAACATGTAACCCACCAAATATGATTGTATAATTTGTAATTATTTTCAACATAAAGTTGGTTGTTAAAAAGCAAAGACACAGCGAAAGAGTGTCTACCAAGGGAACTGTGTGTCATTACATCAAAATTGGCTTATTTAACTTAGTCAAAAGTAGCTAATTAATATTAACATCAGAATTCACAGAACTACTGTGATGCCTAATAATGCATGCTAAAAATATTCTGAACTGAAAAATTTATAACAGAGCCATCATGAATACTAAATAATGCATTGTGCATTAAGCATGAATATGGTATTCATTAAGAGAAATATTATGAGAAACAGGTAATGATTAATGAACTTTTTTTGTGTCCTTACTTGTGCTATGGTCTTATGTAATCTTTTGCTTATTTTTCCTAACAAGATGATCATGATCAAGGCTACTTAACCGATGGGTTGTAACCTAAATAATAACCTACCTAGGTTATACTGTATGTTATCATACTGAAATAAAGGTCAGTCAGATGTTATGTTAGTGGTTTGAGAAGATTTCTCCATGACATCCAAACAGATAGAACATTTTTTGTGCACGGCCGGATGATCCAGCAGGCACTTAGTTGGGTGCTTAGGGCTTGGTGTGCATGGTGATCAGTCAGTCGATCTGGACTTCCTTATCAGTGTGTGCACAAAAAGTTAATTTTTTAATAAATTACATTTTTTTTCTCTGGACCTGCAAAGTCATTATACTAGGTGTATTTCAAAGGGTCTAGGTGATTTCTGGGAATAGGGGAGATCAGCACCTTGAAGCCTTTTCTTGCCCATATAGCATTTTTATACTGTGACACAAAGGAGTTGATTTACTAAAGGAAAATACTTTTCAAAGTTGCTCCAGAAGCTCTGCTGACTTCCATCATCCAATCATGTGCAAGCAAAAATGCAGTTTGTCATTGGGTTAGGTTTATTAACCAGTTCCCACTCAGCCTATTACACTATAATGACTGGGCAGGCCTCTCATCGATCCGGGTGGACGTCATTTGGTGTCCTCCTGGATCATACCCCACAAGCGGCCGCAGAGCCACACAGCAGCATGATCTGTCAATGGCTGTGTCCACTGGACACAGCCAATGACTGATCGGAGTACCGGCTCACTGCCGATACCATGTGACCACTGTGACTAATCACAGCAGGTCACATGACAGTTGTACTCAATGGATGGCTTCCTTTCATACCATCCAATGTGTACGATTGTGTTGCTAGCTTTGATTGGTCAGTGTGATCACATGGTACTCATAGCCCATCTGTACCATGTAAATAGCTTTGGCAAACCACAGCTAATCAAAACAAAACAAACTGAATGAATCAGTCTCATTCAGTAAAATGCATGCTTATAGCGATTTAATGCAAAGCTATAAGCAATCATCAATGTTACTATGATACCATTATTTTGCTCATTATCGATACCATTATTTATTTGACAATGCTGTAGTGCACTGGTGACCTTATGTAAAAAAAGGCAAAACATTTTACATTTTTTTCTAATTTCTTCATTTTCCAAAAAATGATGACAAAAAATTACAACTTCAAAAAACTCACCATGCTTCTTACTAAATACTTTGAACTGTCTATTTTCCAAAAATGGGATAATTTGGGGGTATTTTTACTGTCCTGGTGTTTTCGGGCCTTAACCACTTGACGACTGCTCACATTGTTGCTACTGCAGCAGAGCGGCTCAGCTGGGTCTGGCGACGTAGACCTACGTTGTGCACATTCACGTCTCGCAGGGCACGCTCCCGCGCCCTGCGAGCCGATCCTGATGTGATCGGGTTCAGAACCAATCAGTCACCATATGCAGACCAATGATTTTTGGAGTTCCACCAACAGCACACTAACAACACCTCACATAGGCACACTTTGACCTCTTGATCCCCCCTGATCACCCCCAAACCCCTCACAGTGTACACTATATACAGTGGTATACAGATATTTTACTGATCACTGTATTTAGTGTCACTTGTGACCCTAATTTGCACTTGCGCTAGGCCCAAATAGGGTTAGGGCACCCGCCATCTATCCCCTAATAAAGTTTAATTTAACCCCTTGATCACCCCCAGTTAACTCCTTCACGCCCTATCACACAGTTGCGTTAGCAGAGTCAGGCCTGATCTCTGCTAGCACTAGCAGTTTTTTTTGTAGCAACCAAATAGTCCTTGACAACCAGGTGCTTTTTTACCTGTTAGTCACACTACTGTACCTTTTAAATTTAGTTGCTAAAATGTCTAAAATGTTTAAACGGTGGTACAGTAGTGCAGTGGCCTACAATATACTGACCATGTGAGATGAGAGCAATGGGGAAGCCTCACTGGCAGAATCAAGGTCAGTATAAGAACCTTTAGAGAACAGCGGCTCCCTGACAGCTAGCTCCGATGACGGATGGGTCCCTGCTAATGTCAGGCGTACCCGACCCCATTCTGGAGTTGCTGAGATGCAAGAACCGGATGTTTCTCGTATGAAGCAGAGTGCCAGTACTAGTGCCGCTCACACTTCTTGTGATCTGAAAAGCACGAGCGGCCTAGTACACCCTGGACCTAGACATACCAGCACTGCAGTAAGACTTGGTGACATGGCGAGTCCCATAAGTGCAGTTGAAGCTGGTGCGGTGGCTAGCACGAGTAGTGGCCCGCAGCCACCGCGTATTCGAAGACAGGCCCATAGAGCCCATAGTGCCCTCCCTGAAGCGCTGGCATATCCTAATTGGCAGCCCACAGATTCTACAGCACCCGTACTTCCCCCATTCACTGCCCAACCCGGAATTCGAAAAGGAAACAGCTAGTTTTAATCCCCTTAATTTTTTGAGCAGTTTTTCACTGAAGATCTTTAGAGATCTATTGTGGATCAAAGTAATTTGTATGCTAGTCAATTTATTACCGTCAATCCAAATTCGCCCCTTGCCAGAGAATTCGATTGGAAGCCTATAACGGTTTCCGAATAAAAGATCTTTCTGGGCCTATCCTTCAACATGGGCATTACAAAAAAGAGTGAATTGCGGTTCTCTGCTGCTATGTCCAAGGTTCGATACAAACAAATATTTTGGTTCCTGCACTTCAACGAAAAAGAACTCTGTCGTTCTCAGGGAGACCCTGAATATTACCGGCTCCACAAAATTTGGCCCCTTGTAGACCACTTCAATCAGCGGTTTGCAGCCTTGTTTACACCCGAACAAGATGTCTGTGTTGATGTCACGGAACCATGAACCAGACGTACAACAACAGATAAGTGAAAATAAGAAAGCTTTATTGAAAAACAAGCTATAAAGCAAAAGTCCAAACGGATGGCGAAACCGATGCAGAGTCTTTGCGAAGCCAGGGGTCAGGAACCAGCAGGGTAGTCAGACGAAGCCAGGATCAGGAACCAGCAGGGTAGTCAGACGAAGCCAGGATCAGGAACCAGCAGGGTAGTCAGACGAAGCCAGGAACAGGAACCAGAAGTAGCAGCAGTCTTAGTAGCATGTGAACACAGGAGGACCAAGCAGGGAACTGAAGCCACAGACCTCCTATATATATGAGCTAGGTATCCAGCTCCTCCCAGTGGGAAGGAGGAGCCGCAGGGTGGGAGGCTACAAGAAACCCAGAAACCAAGATGGCCGCCAGCACATGTCAAACGAAGGAGAACAGCAAGAAGGTAAGACCATGACAGTACCTCCCCCTCAAGGGCCCCTCCTCCGCGGAGTAAAGAACGGTTTCTGAGGGAAGCGTGCGTGGAAGGCTCGGAGCAAGGCAGGAGCATGGACATCTGCGGAGGGAACCCAGGAACGCTCCTCTGGACCATAACCACGCCAATGAACCAAAAACTGCACCCGACCGCGGACCAGGCGTGAGTCCAGGATATTGCTCACCTCATACTCCTCACGATTGCCCACTCGGACCGGACGAGGCCGAGGAACCGAGGAAGTGAAACGATTACACACCAGAGGCTTCAACAGGGAGACATGAAACACGTTGGAGATCCGCATGCCAGGA
Organism: Pelophylax lessonae; assembly: GCF_965119305.1. NCBI lineage: Eukaryota > Metazoa > Chordata > Amphibia > Anura > Ranidae > Pelophylax > Pelophylax lessonae. Next base: position 182,003,058 of record NC_138772.1, on the reverse strand, counting down.
GGAAGCGCAAGGGCATAGGCTACCGGGTTTACCCTGCGAAGCACTCGGAAGGGACCAACAAAGCGAGGCGCCAGCTTGGGAGTGGGCACTCGAAGGTTGAGGTTGCGGGTGGACAACCATACACGGTCTCCGGCCTGGTAGGAAGGAGCAGGCGCTCGTCTGCGATCAGCCTGGAGTCTCTGGCGCTGCGCAGAGACCTCAAGGGACTTCTGGATCTGTACCCAAGAAGCACGTAGGACGGAAAGGTGATCCTCCACAGCCGGAATATCCTGGGGAGAGAATACCTCCGGTAACACGGCAGGTTGGAACCCATAGTTGGCCATGAAGGGAGACGTCCCAGAGGAAGAGTTCACCGCCGTGTTCCTGGCAAACTCAGCCCAAGGCAGGAGGTCAACCCAATTGTCTTGGTGATCGGAGACATAGCAACGAAGGAATTGCTCCAATGCCTGATTGGAACGTTCTGCGGCCCCATTGGACTGAGGGTGGTAGGCCGAGGAGAAGGAGAGATGAATCCCCAACTGGGAGCAAAAGGCGCGCCAGAACCTGGACACAAACTGACTCCCCCGATCCGACACAATCTCCTTGGGCAAACCGTGCAACCGGAAGACCTCCCTGGCAAAAATCGTGGCCAACTCCTGTGCAGAGGGTAACTTCTTGAGAGGAACACAGTGACACATTTTGGAAAACCGATCCACAATCATGAGAATGACCGTATGGCCTCGGGATGCAGGGAGGTCCACAATGAAATCCATCCCCAGGTGTGACCATGGGCGCTCCCCGGTGGCTAAGGGTTGCAGAAGGCCCAACGGAAGGTGCCGAGGGGACTTACTCTGGGCACAAACGGAGCATGCCGCTACATAGGCGGCGATGTCGGAACGTAGGGAAGGCCACCAGAACAGACGTGAAACAGCCCAGGACAGCTGATTCTTTCCAGGATGCCCCGCGGTCTTGGAGTTATGGTAGGTTCGCAACAACCGAGTGCGCAACTCCTCAGGCACAAAACATCTGCCGTTGGGTCTCCCAGAGGGAGCACCAGATTGAGCCGCCAAAATCTGCTCACCCAGGGGAGAGGTCAGGCTGGTGCAAATGGCAGCCAGGATCTGATTCGGAGGTATGACCGAAGTCGGAATCGACTCCTCCCTGGACAGGTCGGAGTACTGCCGTGATAAGGCATCAGCCCTGATGTTCTTGGAACCGGGTAGGTAGGAGACCACGTAATTAAAACGTGACAAGAACAGAGCCCATCTGGCCTGACGTGGTGTCAATCTCTTGGCCTCAGAGAGGTAGGTCAGATTCTTGTGGTCCGTCAGGATGAGGACCGGAACCACCGAACCCTCGAGCAAGTGCCTCCATTCTTTAAGAGCCTGCACGATGGCCAATAACTCCCTGTCACCAATCTGGTAGTTGCACTCCGCGGAAGACAGTTTCCGGGAGTAAAACCCACAAGGAAGCAGAGGACCCTCTGTTGTTCTACGCTGAGACAGAAGGGCGCCTACTCCCGTCTCAGACGCGTCCACCTCGAGGACAAAGGGCAACCCAGGGTTGGGATGCGACAGAATCGGAGCCGACACAAAGGCGGACTTTAGAGCCTCAAAAGCTCGGATGGCCTCGAGCGGCCAGACCTGGGAATTACTGCCCTTCCTGGTCAGATCCGTGAGAGGCTTGGCTAGCATGGAAAAGTCCCTGATGAACTTCCGATAATAATTGGCGAAGCCCAAAAAGCGCTGCAGGGAGCGAAGACCACTGGGCTGGGGCCACTGTAAGACAGCCGAAACCTTCTCAGGATCCATGGAGAACCCCTCAGCGGAAATGATGTAACCTAAGAAGGTTACCTGGGATCGGTGAAATTCGCATTTCTCAAGCTTACCGAACAGCTTGTTCTCTCGTAACCGTTGCAACACTCGTTTGACATCCAGAATGTGGGTCTCCATGGACTCAGAATATATCAAGATGTCATCCAGGTAGACCACCACACACTGCTGCAACAGGTCACGGAAAACATCGTTGATGAATTCCTGAAAGACTGCGGGCGCATTGCACAGCCCAAAGGGCATAACCAAGGATTCATAATGACCGGTCCTGGTGTTAAACGCGGTCTTCCACTCATCGCCCGCCTTGATCCTTACGAGGTTATATGCCGCCCTCAGGTCGAGTTTGGTAAAGACCGTGGCCCCTTTAAGGCGATCGAACAGCTCGGAAATCAAGGGTATCGGGTAAGCGTTCTTGATCGTGATGCGATTGAGACCCCTGTAATCGATGCAAGGCCTCAACTCACCGCCCTTCTTTTTCACAAAGAAAAATCCAGCCCCTGCCGGGGACGAGGATTTGCGAATGTGTCCACGTGAAAGCGCCTCCCTCACGTACTCCTCCATGGCCTCATTCTCCGCTACCGACAGTGGATAGACTTTGCCACGAGGAGGAACGGCACCAGATTGTAACTCGATGGCACAATCGTATGGGCGGTGCGGAGGTAGGGCAACCGCGCGCACCTTATCGAATACATCCCGGTACTCCTCGTATTCAGGGGGCAACAGAGAGTCCGAGGAAGTACACAGCAACTTGACAGGCCCATGGATGCAACTAGCCCCACACTGCGGTGACCACGAGAGGATCTCGGCCGATCTCCAATCGAAAATCGGATTATGCTTCTGGAGCCAGGGGTACCCCAAGACCACCGAGTAGTGTGGAGATGAAATAACCTGGAAGCAGACCGACTCTCTGTGGACGGCACCAATGGCTAACCCCACTGGAAGGGTCTCATGAGTCACGTGTGGCGGCAGAAGGGGTCTGCCGTCTATCGCCTCAAGAGCCAGAGGAGAACCTCGAGCCTGCAGAGGAATGGAATTGGCGGCAGCGAACACACTATCAATGAACAAACCACCAGCACCAGAGTCCACCAACGCCTGGGTCGTCACCGAGCCCCCGACCCAGGAAAGGACAACAGTGATCAGTGGTTTGTCAACACGGGAAACCGGGGACGAGGAGACTCCACCCAAGATCTGCCCCCGACAGGATCTCAGGTGCGAGCGTTTCCCTGGACGGTTCGGACATGCCAACCGAAAATGCCCACCGAGACCACAGTACATGCATCGGCCCTCGCGTCTCCGGAGTACCCTCTCCCCCTCGGACAGGCGAGCAAACCCCAGCTGCATGGGTTCACCCCCAGACAAGTCATCCCCAGGAGGCGTGGGAGGAGAGGGAGGCACGGGTGGGACAACAAAGGTAGGCGCCAATCTGTTAGGAGGCCTCCGCAGACTCTCCTTAAAGGAAGGTCTCTCCCTGAGTCTGGTGTCAATCAAAATCAGGAAAGAAATAAGAGACTCGAGCTCCACTGGTAGGTCCTTAGCTGCAACCTCATCCTTCAAGGCATCCGAGAGACCATGAGAGAAAGCAGCGACCAGAGCTTCATTATTCCAGCCCACCTCTGCTGCCAGGGTACGAAACTCAATGGCGTATTCAGCTACGGATCGTGAACCCTGTCTGATGGACATAAGGAGCTTCGCAGCAGAGGCAGCACGAGCCGGCACATCGAATACCTTCCGAAGAGAAGCAACAAAACCGGAAAACTCGGCAACCACCGGATTGTTGTTCTCCCATAAAGGGCTGGCCCAGGCCAAGGCCTTGTCCGAGAGCAGCGAGATTAAGAAGCCCACCTTTGATCTCTCAGTAGGAAAGGCATGTGGCAGCAACTCGAAATAAATGCCCACCTGGTTAAGGAAACCTCGGCACTGAGTTGGCTCTCCCCCAAAGCGCTGTGGAAGGGGGGCAGAACCGGACATACCCCGAAACACCGCAGGCGCAACAACAGGTGTCGGGGTAGACTCTGGCGCAACAACCGGAGCGGCAGTAGGAGCGGACCCAGGAGCGACAACCGACCCATCGGCAATGGGAGCGAAATGAACCGTGCGTTCAAGCAGGGTTTGCAACGCCACGGCGAACTGACCCAACAGGTGATCCTGCTGATCAAGTCTGGCAACCAGCGTGGGTAGTGAGGATGGCCCTGTACCGTCAGAATTCATTGCTTGGTCCTAATGTCACGGAACCATGAACCAGACGTACAACAACAGATAAGTGAAAATAAGAAAGCTTTATTGAAAAACAAGCTATAAAGCAAAAGTCCAAACGGATGGCGAAACCGATGCAGAGTCTTTGCGAAGCCAGGGGTCAGGAACCAGCAGGGTAGTCAGACGAAGCCAGGATCAGGAACCAGCAGGGTAGTCAGACGAAGCCAGGATCAGGAACCAGCAGGGTAGTCAGACGAAGCCAGGAACAGGAACCAGAAGTAGCAGCAGTCTTAGTAGCATGTGAACACAGGAGGACCAAGCAGGGAACTGAAGCCACAGACCTCCTATATATATGAGCTAGGTATCCAGCTCCTCCCAGTGGGAAGGAGGAGCCGCAGGGTGGGAGGCTACAAGAAACCCAGAAACCAAGATGGCCGCCAGCACATGTCAAACGAAGGAGAACAGCAAGAAGGTAAGACCATGACAGTTGACGAGTCCCTGATTAAGTTTACTGGCCGCCTTGCTATGAAACAGTATCTCCCTAGCAAGCATGCCAGATACGGGGTCAAGCTGTATAAGCTCTGTGACAGGGCCACAGGCTATGCAGTTAGTTTCCATGTCTACGAGGGAAAATATAGCACTGTGGAGCCCCCACCCGACTGCCCAGACTACATAGGGAGCAGCGGTAAGGTAGTTTGGGACTTACTGTCACCCTTATTCGGAAAGGGGTACCACTTGTATGTGGACAATTTTTATTTGAGCGTGCCACTTTTTACACACCTCTTTCAATTACAAATTGGCGCATGTGGCACTGTGCGATCTAATCGCTGGGACTTCCCCCAATGGCTAGTAAATGCCCTACTGAGTCCGGGGGAGAGAGCCTGCTTGAGGTGCGATGAATTGCTTGCAGTGAAGTAGAGGGACAAACTGAAAATTTTCGTTCTGTCCTCCATTCACCCAGACACAGCAGTCGAAATGACTACAGTCACCGGTGTTGTTGTTGAGAAGCCCCTCTGTGTCCACGACTATAACCGTAAAATGGGAGGGGTGGACTTCAACGACCCGATGATGGGACCGTACTTAATTGCCCGTAAGGCCAGACACTGGTACAAAAAGTGTCTGTATACTTATTTCAATTGGCTATTTACAACGCTTTTGTCTTATACAAAGCGTCTGCCGGAACATTATCCTTCCTAGACTACCAAGAAGAGATAATCAGAGCCCTTCTGTTTCCAGCAGGTGCTCCTGCGCAACTTCCCCAACCAGATGCAGTGAGCTGCATGAGAGGCATTTTCCGGAATTCCTCCCGAGTACCCCTACCCAAAGATACCCCCAGAAAAGATGCCGTGTCTGCAGCAAGCGCAGATTTAGGCGTGACACCCGTAATTATTGTCCCGACTGTCCTGACCGACCTGGTCTTTGCCACAGTGACTGTTTCTGTTCACACTAGTGGATTATTAGCGTAGGGTACAGCACGACACAGTTTAGGGCACACTTACACAGGGTCTCAAAAGATGTTCGATGGCTATCGTCATTTTGAGAGACCCTAACCTGGAACCTGGAACTTTAATGTTGAAGAAAAAAAAGTGTAAAAAAAAGTACAAAAAAAACATAAAAACATAAAATAAAAATCACAAAAAAAACATAAAATAAAAAAGACAAAAATTGTTGTCGTCTGAGTTATTTTTCTGTTCTTACTCTGCTCTTCTACTTATACTCTTCCTACTTTTACTGTTTTTCATTGGTACATTTCAGGTACCAATGTAATGTTTTATGTTTACTGTTCACTTTGCCTTGCAGGTACTCATCGGCTGCCACACGGATTTTATATATTCTGACACAAACAGCGTTTGCGCTCAGCATATATGAATACCTCTGATGGCAGCGCTGTGGTAGGTTGATTTCACCACTGCAGTTAAAATACCTTTAGGTATACGTGGAATTTTGTCATGTATACCCGCCATTAAGAAGTGGGTTTGGATGTTTGGGCGGTTAATGGTGTGTATACTACACAATTTTCCTGCAGTGTCCCTGTACTCAGGAGAAGCAGAAGAATGTATTTTGGGGTGTTATTCCACATATACCCATGTCATGTGTGAGCTATTTATCTTTTAGTGACAAATTTGTGTTAAAAAATAATTAAAAAAAAAATTTAATTTTCCTAAAACTTGTGGCAAAATATAAAATATTCCACGGACTCACCATGCCTCTCAGAAAATAGCTTGGGTGTCTACTTTCCAAAATGGGGTCATTTGGGGGGGTTTGCTATCTTGACATTTCAGGGCCTCCGAAACCATGATAGGCAGTGAGAAAGTGCAATGAGAAATTTACGCCCTTGGAAATTCTGAAGGTGGGGATTGGTTTTCGGGGTCCTGTACACAGCTAGGCTCCCAAAAAGTCTCACACATGTGGTATCCCTGTACTCAGGAGAAGCAGCAGAATATATTTTGGGGTGTAATTCCACATATACCCATGGCATGTGTGAATAATATATAATTTCAATGACAACTTTTTGTAAAAAAAAACATTTTTTTTTTAAGTCATATTTCAAACACCTGTGACAAAAAAATTAAATATTCTATGAGCTCAACATGCCTCTCACTACATTCCTTCGGATGTCTACTTTCCAAAAAGTGGTAATTTGGGGGGGGGGGGGGGGGGGTTGTACTGCCCTGCCATTTTAGCACTTCAAGAATTGAAATAGGCAGTCAGAAATTAAAGCTGGGTAAATTCCAGTATTTACATCATAGTTTGTAGACGCTATAACTTTTGCGCAAACCAATAAAAATACGCTTATTGAGAATGTTTTGGTCAAAGACATGTAACTAAATACATTTTGGCCTAAATATATGACAGCAATTGAATATATTGGATATTTTTTAACTGCCAAAGTAGAAAATGTCAATGTTTGCTCTTTTTTTATTAATATCGCAAAAAATAAAAAATGCAGAGGTGATCAAATACCACCAAAAGAAAGCTATGTTAGTGAGAAAAAAAGGACGTAAATTTTGTTTGGGTAAAGCATTTCTTGACTGCGCAATTGTCATTTTAAATCAGGCAGTGCCAAGTTGAAAAAAGTGACCTGGACGTTAAGCAGGAAAATCCTCCGGTCTTAAAGTGGTTAAGAAATTAGATAGGCCGTCAGTACATTAGGATTGATACATTTTCAGAAATGTACAATAGTTTGTGGACTCCATAACTTTCACACAACTAAATAATATAAACTAATTTGGGTTATTTTCACCAAATAAATGAAGCAGAATACATTTTGAACCAAATTTATGAAGAGAAATTATTTATTTGCTAAATTTTATAACAGAAATTAAGAAAAACGTGTTGTTTTTTTCAAATCTTTCAAACTTTTTTGTTTATATAGCAAAAAGTAAAATACCAAGTGGTGAGCAAATGCCAAAAGAAAGCTCTAGTTGTGGTAACAAAATTATAAAAATTTAGTTTGGATACAGTGTTGCATGACCGTGCAATTGTCATTCAAAGTGCGACAGTGCTGAAAGCTGAAAATTGGCCTGCTAATAGTCAGAGGCGTACCTAGGGTCTCCAGCGCCCTTGGCGAGGAGCTGTATCGGCGCCCCCCCCCCCTCCCCTCCCCTCTCCCCTGCCCCATCTAGGTGTATTTTGCAGAGCAGACACTGATGCAGCCAAGTGTAAATGAACTTCACTGTCCATTTACACCCAACTGCCCTCCAATCTCTTGTTGGGAACAGATCCCCTTTTGTTCATTTTTAGCAGATCAGAATGGATTAGAGGTGCAATAGGTGGGTTTAAATGCATACAGTTGTACTGTGCTTGGGTGTATGGAGGTAATATGGATGTATCGTATGAGATCAGAATACCTAGGCAGGGATAGATTATTCCTATGCTGTGTGTGCCTGGGAATCTGTCCTGTGTTGGCCCAGTGTAGAGCTCTCCAGTGGGCAAACATTGTGTCAGGTGTGAACAGAAAGAGAGGGGGGTTAAAGAGAGAGAGAGAGATAGAGAGGGGGAGGTGACAGAGAGAGAGAGAGAGAGAGGGGGTGACAGTGTGAGGGGGGTGACAGTGTGAGAGAGAGAGGGGGTGACAGTGTGAGAGAGAGAGGGGGGTGACAGTGTGAGAGAGGGGGGTGACAGTGAGAGAGAGCGGGGGGGGGTCACAGTGAGAGAGAGAGGGGGGGTGACAGTGAGAGAGAGGGGGGGGTGACAGTGAGAGAGAGGGGGGTGACAGTGAGAGAGAGAGGGGGGTGACAGTGAGAGAGAGAGAGGGGGGGTGACAGTGAGAGAGAGAGGAGAGGGGGTGACAGTGACAGTGAGAGGAGAGGGGGTGACAGTGAGAGAAGAGGGGGTGACAGTGAGAGGAGAGGGGGTGACAGTGAGAGGAGAGGGGGTGACAGTGAGAGAGAGAGAGAGAGGGGGTGACAGTGAGAGAGAGAGAGGGGGGTGACAGTGAGAGAGAGAGAGAGAGGGGGTGACAGTGAGAGAGAGAGAGAGAGAGAGAGAGAGAGAGGGGGGGTGACAGTGAGAGAGAGAGAGAGGGGGTGACAGTGAGAGAGAAGAGGGGGTGACAGTGAGAGAGAAGAGGGGGTGACAGTGAGAGAGAGGGGGTGACAGTGAGAGAGAGGGGGGTGACAGTGAGAGAGAGAGGGGGGTGACAGTGAGAGAGAGGGGGGGGTGACAGTGAGAGAGAGAGAGAGAGAGAGAGGGGGGGGTGACAGTGAGAGAGAGAGAGGGGGGTGACAGTGAGAGAGAGAGAGAGGGGGGGGTGACAGTGAGAGAGAGAGAGGGGGGGTGACAGTGAGAGAGAGAGAGGGGTGACAGAGAGAGAGAGAGGGGTGACAGAGAGAGAGAGAGAGGGGTGACAGTGAGAGAGAGAGAGGGGGGTGACAGTGAGAGAGAGGGGGGGTGACAGTGAGAGAGAGGGGTGACAGTGAGAGAGAGAGAGAGAGAGAGAGAGGGTGACAGTGAGAGAGAGAGAGAGAGAGAGGGGTGACAGTGAGAGAAAGAGGGGGTGACAGTGAGAGAAAGAGGGGGTGACAGTGGGAGAGAGAGGTGTGTGTGTGAGAGAGAGGGGTTGACAGTGAGAGAGAGGGGGGGCACCGTGACAGTGAGAGAGAGGGGGGTGAGAGAGGGAGGGGGTGACAGTGAGAGAGAGTGAGAGAGAGAGGGGGTGACAGTGAGAGAGAGTGAGAGAGAGAGGGGGTGACAGTGAGAGAGAGTGAGAGAGAGAGGGGGTGACAGTGAGAGAGAGTGAGAGAGAGAGGGGGTGACAGTGAGAGAGAGGGGGGGCACTGTGACAGTGAGAGAGAGGGGGGCACTGTGACAGTGAGAGAGAGGGGGGTGAGAAAGAGAGAGGGGGTGACAGTGAGAGAGAGGGGGGGCACCGTGACAGTGAGAGAGAGGGGGGTGAGAGAGGGAGGGGGTGACAGTGAGAGAGAGTGAGAGAGAGAGAGGGGTGACAGAGAGGACCCCTAGCCCTGTCTGCACTCCCTCTTGTGCCCCCATGTACCAGTCCCTATCTGCTGGAAGGTGTGTGTGATACTCAGTAAAGTTAGTACCTTTCAGCAAGATGACAAGAAGCAGGCTGGACCTGATTTCTTGGTCACAGAGGTCACACATTAGCAAAGCTTTATTGTGGCTGCACTGGCTGGGAACAAGCATAGAAGCAGCTACAAGTGCACACACTTATCTTCAGGCTGTCTCCCCTCTAACTCAGTGCAATACACTTTACCTTAAAGTCATGCAACTAGGTGCTGTGAATAGGAAACGATCATCCCCAGGACATGGATCTGGGCTCCGCCTCCTCATTACTCTTCTCTTGTTGTAACAGAGCCGACAGGCTTGCCTCCCTCCCTGCCGTTTTGCCAGTCATGGCAGGGGAGGGGAGTGGAGGGGGGCGTCTGCCCGATGTCTGTCTCATGCTGAGCCTCCAGGAGCCAGCTAAGCTTCTGTCACTGGCAGAAAGAGTGCAGAATTCATCCCCCATTTGTAGCCTGTTGAGCCTGGAGCTGCCTAGGAGCCTTCTGATGACGAGCTGTTGTGGGCGGAGCCCTGTGACACCGAGCTCCGAGTCATACACTAACAGTCAGTATGGACACACAGCGGGCGGCTTCCCCGGGATTGGAGTGGAGCGGAGCTCTGCTTCTGCACTACACTGCCAGTGTTTTTCCGCCCCCCCTCGGCCTGCGCCCCTGGCGGGCGCCGTTCTGGCCAACCCCACGGTACGCCCCTGCTAATAGTCCGCTAATAAAGTGGTTAAGCAAATAACTCTTTAAATGCCATCACCACCCTTTTTACGGAGAAGGAGGAAACTCACAATCTTAGCAATAACAACTATGATTTTAGAAAAAAACGTCTGTAACACATTGTCACCCCTTCCTGACCAGGACTTTTTTTGCGATACAGCACTGCATTGCTTTAACTGACAATTGCGCGGTTGTGTGACAATGTACCCAAAAATTTGATGTCCTTTTTTCCCACAAATAGAGCTTTTCTTTCTTTGGTGGTATTTGATCACCTCTGCAGGTTTTTTTTTTTTTGCGCTATAAACAAAAAAATGACCGACAATTTTGAAAGAAAAAAAATATATATTTTTTACTTTCTGCTATAGAAAACATACAATTTTGCACTCAAATGTGGTAAGTTGAAACACAGGTATTTCCACAAGGTTGTAGCAGGCGGTGTCAATCTAGTGGTTCTAATGAAGAAGCACAAAAAGGATGGTAGGAGGGCTTCTATTGGTGGATGGCCTGGCCAGGAAGCAATATCACATTGCCAAGAAACAGGAACCAGACCACAAGGATCACTTATACTGAAGCCATCCACCAGCTCATCCTCCATGTGCTTCCCATTGAGGCAAATATAGCGATGGAGATCTTGAGTATTTCTAGTTTTCGCCTTACCATATGTAAATGTGCTATACTGTGCATCCTCCTTTTTTTACTAAGCTTTTACTAATACTACACTTGTAGGTGGGGTGCCGCGTGATGTGGAGTCAATAATTCATGCAAGCTGGTGCAATAAACTTATATTGGAGAAATGCAGCAACAGTTCACAACAAGCCTGGTGGGAAAGACACCCAGCCGGGTACACTCACAATTCAGTAGCTTGACAAAAGTAGGTTTCAGTCAGGAATGACACCGTCTGTTGAGAGGGGACTGAATGCGGCCTGGCCATCTGGTCCCAAATCCGGACAAAGTCCAGAAGAGATAAGGCCCTACTCTTGCCCTCCTCATCAGGAACCTGAATGTCCCTCACAGATGGAGCACCTGTCCCTACTCTGTCCCAGGATGGCTGCTAGAGTCACATGGGGTGGCAGCATCCAATAGGATAACTTCCCCAGTGACCCAGGAAACCGTAGAGGAACCTTGTTCCTCCTGACTTCCTCTCCAGCAACAAGGCTACAGCAGAAGAGTGCCACCTGCCATGGGGAAAGTAGACTGTACTTGTATACACACTGAAAGTGGTGTATTTTTGTTTATTTTTAGAATATCCATCTTGAAAAGCCATACTCAACTTTTTTGTACGTGAGTTCAACACCTACAGTATTTCTGTATATTCACATCTCCTTTTCACATTTGCTACATTTAGATAGTGGGCTTTCTCTTCTTCCTCCTGTCTTTATTATTTTTTATTATTTTTTTTCAGCTCACATGACTGGGCTGCTAATATCAAAAGGTACACTCTATATCAGAGGGAGAAAATTTCCAGAAGAGATGGAAGGGTATGCATGTTATGTGAAGAGCAATCTTCACATAAAAGTCACATTTTAGAGATGATATCACTAACAAGAACTGAGATGGTGTAGGTTCAATATAGATAGAGCTCCAAAAGAGTGCAACAAATAATACATTACTTGTGGGAGTATGCTATAGGCCCCATAACCAGGGCTGCTGATAGGGGGGGGGGGGGGGGGCACCGGTCCTCCTGCAGGGGGCCTGGGCACACAGGGGGGTTCAAACAGCAGGGGGAATTTTGTGTGGTGGGGGAAGGGCAATTAATTACAGAAGGGTGCCTTGTTTGGCTTTCTGCAGCAGTTGAAAGCTAACTTCTAACCCTCCTGTCGATTTTCAGCTGCTGCAGGGAGAGACACAGGGTATCATTCCTGTAATTTCCTGTAGTTTCCTCCATACCGATCCCCCTCCCTGTTCTGCCTGGTTCTGATTCCCCCCATGTGCCTGCCTGTATCTGTGCCACCCCCCCCCCCTTCCTGCCCCTATCCCATGGTGCTGTCAGCTTCCCTGTCCCATCGGCTGCCACAGGTACAGGGCATGTTTCAGGATGGAGAGCGGAGAAATACACCATTAAATATGTAATTTGCTGGCCCCTTCCTTTTTTGAATGGACAACATTAGTTATCGGTACTGATCACTCCTGTGTCTATTGATAACTGAGCTTAGTAAACTGTGTTTACTACTGTATGCTTCCATTTATGAATGAACAGGAGCCTCTGTCACATGTTTCTTCATCTTCAGTGTAGCTGAGGCTACAGAGACAGAGAATAATCTGTGTCCTCAATTCCTTTCTCTGTCTCAAAGGTGAGATGTCATGGGTCTGTTTAGACACCTGATATCTCATCAAAGACCCCCCCCCAACAGTGTTGTAAAAAAAAAAAAAAAATTAAAAAACAATTTTAAAAAATGTAAAACACAATAGCAAATTGTAAAAAAATTAAATTGTTAAAAAAATAATTTTAAAATGAAAAAAAAAAAATAATTTGAAAACAATGTAAAAAAAAAACATTTAAAAAATGAACATGGTTTCTCTGGCCCATACAGTGTGAATGAACTGTTTGTGCAGTGGGAGCCATCTTTTACTCATGAAGATATAACGGTTTTTGAACACAGCCACAGGATGGAACTCTAAGTCTGCTGGATGACAGCTGTAGCTAGACACTGATGTGCGGGACCTGCTGACAGATGGAAAAAATGTTGGCGACCCCAGCCGTCCTCTACAAAAAAGGAACCTTTTTCATAGAGAATGGGTGGGGTCACCGCAGTTGTTTCCATCTGTCGGGGGGTCCCACACATAAGTATCTAGCTACAGCTGTCATCCAGCAGACTAAGGCTCCATTCACACCTGAGCATATAATTTTCAGGCGTTTTTCTGGGCCTTTTCAGTCTTTTTTTCAGGTGTTTTTTGCAGGTGTTTGGCGGCAGGCATTGACATCACACCAAAAACCCTTGTAATTTGCAAAAAAAAAAGCTCATGTACATAGGCATGCGCACAGGGTGTGCCGGGTGTGCCTGGGCACACCCTAATCGCCTAGGGCACATTAGCATTATCGCTCTGTTTGCCAGTGAGGAGATGGGAAAGATCTCCCTCGGACCTGCTCTGCCATAAGAGAAGTGCCACACACTTCTATCTCACTTTGCCAGCAGGGAGAGTAATGTACCGGGGCCATATACATGTAGGCAAACACATGCATGTGTATTTAAACTTTGGGGTGCACACCCTAATGCAATAGGCTGCGCACACCTATGCTCATGTACTTTTTTGAGCTTCAGGCGTTTTGCTTCAGGCTTTGAGACTTTAAAGATGAGCGTTTTACGTGCTGAAAAATGCTCAGGTGTGAACAGGGCCTAGCTGCAGAGGTTTCCATCCCATCATCTACTCATTCTTCTGTCCTTCCTTGATCATTTCCTTATCAAGGCTGTCGGCTGCTGCACCTACCCAATGGGGCTCTGACTTCATCAGTCCACCGTTTCAGCTCATCACACCAGTAGGAACAAGTAATTTCTTCATGTTGTGACAGGAAGTCAGGTAAATCAATGGGTGTTGTCACAGACGGGAGATACATTTCTGCTTGGTTTAGACAATTCACCAATTACTATCAGGTGTCGACTGCAGAGGTAGGCAGGAAGGTGTACGAAAGTTGAAAAACGTTCAGCTGTTCAGAATGAGGCAATTAAGGCCTCTATAATTTGTGCAAAGGAAGTCTATTGATTGCTGCCTCCTGAGGCTGTGTGAGCTGGGGAGAGCAGTCAGATGAGAGACTTCTGCTGAGTGTCTACTGTAGGATCAGCAGTGTCTGCCCAACAGTAGGTTGGGAGGACTCCTTAGGTAAGTTCCTGTTTGTGAGAAGGTAGACGCTCACAGCGGCCAGGATTTATTTTGTGTTTTATTTTGATTTTTTTATGTTTTTGCTGCATGCACTTGTTTGAAGAAATAGGACGAATAAACCATAAACTGTTGTTTTCAACCACTCCTCGGCTATCTCCCTGTGTAACGAACCCCCCCAAAGGGGTCATCCACACCCGCTACCGAGCTAATCCCTCACAATGTGTATAGGAATTTTTCTTTAACATTTCCCCTGGAGCGATTTTTGTGACTTCTACTGTGAGCGCAGAGAAACTATTTTACTTTTTGCAGTGTGTAGAGCAGCCTGTGCGACAGAAGCCAGTCTAATGACTTGCTTCTAATAAACGAGCATGCTGGAAAGCTGGAATGTCCCTGAAAAGGACATGCATCCACAAATTGAAGTTAGAAGAAAGGAGGTTTAAGCCGGGTACACACAGGCGGAATATCGGGAGGCAATGGCCGGTTCAAATAAAAAACGGTCAAACATTCGACCCGTATGTATGTCGGTCTGTCCGACAGAAGTCAGCCATTTGTTTCTCTTTATTTCAGTAAGTTTTCACCCTTCCTGCCTTCTCAGCAGTGCTGAGCTGCTTGGTGGAGTTTTAGGAGGTTGGGGTAAGATCTTGCACTGTATTGTGATAAGCAGTTGTAACTTAGGCCCGCCATACACGGTTTGATATATCGGTCTGTTTAAGATTTAACCAGTGTATGGGCAGGCTGAATGTACCAAGTTGACCAATCGATCAACTTGGGTACAACCAGCCTGCTGAATTCTCTTGTGATTATCGTTGCTATAGCCGCTAACAATAACCACTGTCTTCTCCCAGCGGGGACTACTTCCCCCACCCTACCCCCCCCCCCCCGCCAGGAGAAGACAATGGCCTGGCAGGAGGGATTCCCTCATCAACACTGTCTGTATTGATGGGGGAATCAAGCAAATTTATTTCCTTCATAAACTCCATACAAAAAACGGCACATGCGCAGTGTACTGTGCCAAACCCAAGCACATTAGCAGTTATAATCTCATTAAATACAGGATTTGTTTAAAAGCATAGTTGCTTAAATTATGTATTTATAGACAAGCTCTAAAGTACATTATATTTGGATAGAAAAGTGAAAAAGTGTTAAAGCCCATATCATTTTCTTTTGCCTTGTATATCCCATTGGGAGACTACCCTTTAGTTTCTGTTTCATAGGCACATCTGGAAGTATCAGGACATTTTCATCTCCAAAGTGAAGGAAATCCTCTTTTAAGCTGGCCATACACTGAGATTTTCACACTGTGAGACACTAGAATTTTTTTGTTTGGCCTCTGATCTATACAGCATAGATGAACACATCTCCAGCTGTGCCTTTTGTATTCTGGCAGCTGACACCAGCACCTGTTGACATAAATGTACATTGGTTGCATCTGACTGTTAAATCCAAAATTTTCCATTCGGCCCCTTTCATTTTTCTATTAAAGGATGTCAGGCAGGAACTGGGCTACCCATGTACAGTAGCAAATTCATTAGCAACTTGTTAATATCCACAGGGCATCTGGCAAGCTTTAGACAGTTGTCACTGCAACAAGTCTCCTCACTGAAATATTCACACCTCTGTGTGGGGGTATATGCTGGAGGACCATGGGAGTAGTGTTGCTTTGGACTCAAATCCATGTCACCCCAAGATACAGACTCAGACTGGGATCAATGTTACAGGCCTAAAGCTGCCTGTTGCAGCAGAGGACTTCTCCACACATTGAGAGACTAAAGAGATGTTAATGATGTCAAACTCAGCTATTGTCTACTGTGGGGATGTGTATTGACATTTATAGTAAGGTAGGAAATATAGGGCGCTGATAAAATATATAGTGTATAGTGTACACCATAAATAAAGAATTAATTCCCTGATGAGGTACAATTATAAATAACTGAAATAGATCACAGTAAAATAATCACAGTAATATAATCACAATAATGACGTATATAGTGATAATAAGTGATAAAGTGCCAGTGCTGAGAAACAAATTCTTAAATAAATATATGGTTGTAATATAAATACAAACTAGAAACAATATAAGCAACTAATGGTGCCAGTGCTGAATATCGTACTTCATTGAAATAAATATAATTTAAAATTAGAAACAATATAAACACATATATGTGCAGTGAAAATATTCATAAAGTGCTAAATAATAGGCTAATTTTAAATGTGAAATATTAGTGACACAAGTAATGATATGCTGTTGTCTACTAAAGTGACTTTAGAGCAAAAAATCTCTATTATAGTCACTTATAATGTGCAAAGTGTGCCACAATTGGGCTTATTCAGTCCATATAGTGATTCCCATGGTGAGTAATACATTTCTTCAGGAGTGAATCAAATATTTGGTATCCCAACGTGCGGTCCTGTGAGCAGAGTGCTATTATTTATATGCTCACCAGAAAAACGTGGATCACACAGACCCTGCGGGCGTTGGATATATATGGATAAAACCACTCTTTTCCTCCTTCCTCAATAGGTATCCAGGGATCATGAACTTAGGGCTCACTTTTAGGGCTTCAAGGGGTTAAAGGATCAAGTGCTCTCTCCAGCAGAAAACTCCAATACAGGATCTCTAAATATGTGTCTCAGTGTGGGGAATATAGGAGACAGGAAGCCAACATAGTGTAATGCCATTTATTAAAAAACAAATATAAAAAATAAAAGATGGGTGCTTACATGGCAGAGTGCTTTCCAAGCACTGATAAGAAGGCTCTGGTTTGTTAAATGAATGCCTCTGGGTTTTGTCTCTAATCGGGATCATTCCAGGGCTCCGCAGTGACCGGTGGTGTTACAGTATCGGCGTGCGTTCCGCCGTGTGTTCCACCGCTAGTAGGAAGGGACGTAGTGGGGTCAGATGATCAGGATTAGACCCCAATGCATTTCGCAATTCGTTTTTCGTCTTCAGGAAGTCTAGTCCTGTTCGATTGGTTGGAACTACTATAGCTCTACTCGTATTGTGATTGGTGGAGAGGCTATGACAGGACCCAATCATAAATAAGGATGGCATATTGCTATGGCCGCGGGATAAAGTTTATTTTAAAACACGATAATATTCAATATATCTATTACGGCCCAGTGTTGGGGGTAACGAGTTACAAAGTAACGGATTACAGTAACTACATTACTTTTTTTGGTAACGAAGTAACGTAACTAGTTACAATACTAATATTGGTAACTACACTACTTTACTAGGCTATAGGAGGTAACTACACTACTTTACTAGGCTATAGGAACGCGCTTTCCTGCATTACCCAAGCCGTGCGATACAATCGTTAATTCAAAGAATAGAGAGGGATGAAGTTTATGACTTTTTGTTGCACTTTATGTTTTATTCTGTTTTTTTCAGGTTTTGTTCTCATGTTTCCCAAAGCCTGTGTTTATACAATAAACTCTATGCAGAAAGAGTGTCATGTATCTTCTTCTACACGGTCAATTAAGAAAGAGGAAAGTAAAGTAATAAGTAGTGAAGTTACTTTTCAAATGCAGTAACTAGTAAAGTAATCTCATTACAATTTAAAGAAGTAACTAGTAACTAGTTACATTTTTTGAGTAACTACCCCAACACTGTTGCGGCCGCATATTAAAACGATAGTAATATTAGATATTTCTATTCAGCCCGCATAAACTATATTGGTATTCTAAAGGGGATTTTGGCTTTCAAATAGCAAACAACAGCCCTCTTGTACATGAATACATAAATACAGGACATGTGTCTTTTGTTTTACCCTTCATCAAGCTTAGGCTGATGTTTTCTGGGGAATTGAGGGGCCAGGTCACTGCATCACGTGAGATTCTGGAGACCTAAGACAGAAATACTTGATGCAAGTATTGGGGATCTGTTACACTGGTGGCAAGCAGTGGGATTCTTCTCTGAATAAATCCCAAACCAGGAATGCAGTGAGGAGGGGGCGTGGCCGGCTACTGATGTGAGAGCAGCGCGGTCCCGGAGCTCTCTCCTGCTTGCCCTGATCCTTCAGTGATCCTGTGGAACCCCGAGCCGCTACTCACCTGATTCCGACGCCCGTGTACTCCTGATCCCTCGGTGCATCAGCGGAGATGGTGAAGATCGGTCCCCCTGGTCCGGAGGCGCCTGGATCCCGGCCGTCGGCCTCCCTCCTCGAGCGGTCCCAAGATGGCGCCGGCCCGCCACGGAGCTCGAGCCAGCCAGCTGCTGCTGCACGATCCTCGCAGCCATCCGCCTCTCTCTCCCACGGTGGTGGTTCGGAGCCTGACGACTCTTCTTCCCTGCATCGGCTTGAGACTGTGAGTGACCTTCTTCTTTCCTCCCCCCTGGACCCCACTGCTGAGGCAGGGGTGGGGGTAGATAGGCCTGAGCCATCCCTTGCTGCCATCATGGATGCCATCCGCCACTGTCAGGCCTCTCTCACTACTCAAATTGAGTCTGTGAGGATGGAGATGTCATTCCTGAAGCAGGATGTCCATAATCTCCGCCATAGGGTGGGCAACGCGGAACAACGCATTGGCGACCTGGAGGATGCCCACCGCCCCTTGCAGGCCTCTGTGTCTGATTTACAGAGGGGTCACACGGCCACCATTGATAAGATCACTGACATGGAGGATCGCCTCCGACGTAATAACCTCCGCTTTCTGGGATTCCCTGAGGGGGCGGAGGGAAAGACCCCCGAATCATTTATGGAAAAGTGGCTCCTTGACACCTTTGGGAAGAATGTTTTTTCTCCGTTATTCGCCATTGAACGGGCGCACAGGGTGCCGTTGCGCCCCCTGCCACCAGGGGCGCCACCTCGTCCTCTTCTCATTAAACTTCTGCATTTCCGGGACAGGGAGGCTGTGCTACGGGCCTCCAGGGAGAAGGGCCGTGTCTCCTACAATAATAATGCTATCTCCATCTTTCCTGACTTCTCTGCAGCCACCCAAAAGCAGCGGGCCTCCTTTATGGCAGTTAAGAGGCGGCTGCGTGATCTCCAGTTACCATATAGTATGCTTTATCCTGCCCGTCTCCGGATCATCTCTCAAGGCAAGGCTCATTTTTTCCAGGATCCTCGGGAGGCCGCGCACTGGGTGGACTCCTTGGGCCGTGGCTCTCCCGGCCGCCAGGACCGGCGGTCTCCTCCTAGATGAAAGACTGTCTATCTGCTGATAGTCTGGTTGGGCTCTGGGTTCGTCCTGGTGCTCTTCATGGACCCTCTCTCGCTTGATTGATTTTTTGGGACAGATGGCTATTCCCCTTTTTCTGAGGGTCGGGGTTCCTATTTTTCTGATTTTTCTGCTGGGCATTTTTGGGGTGGGGGGGCTCCCCCCTCATCTCTTTCCTTTTTATTGTTTTTTCTCGTTTGTCTACTACAGGACGAGCAGATCCACGTTTCCCTGCATTTGACTTCCTTTTGTTGTTATGGGCTACAAAGCTCTCAATTGTTGGGGTTTGAGGGCCGGGTGGGCTAGGGTGGGGGGAGGGGGTGTTTGTTACTATTGCCATCCGCAACCTGCGGGTCTTGGGGGGTTTTTTCTTTTTGGTTTGTTTGTTTGCACCATTTTGATCCACAGGGTCGGTACAGTTTTTCCTTTTTTTGTTTCTGGGGTCATGCTCTCTCCTTATGCGATACAGTTGATTTTGTTTACTATGTTCCTGTGGTCACTTTTTTTATGTCTTATGTGTACTCCTTTTTCTGGGCTCCTCCCAGATGCTGGTTGTGCCTTGGCCCTTCGGGGTTTGCCTGTTTTTGGGCTGACCTACGGGGCGCTAACGCTGATTGTTGGTATATTTCTATGTCTACTCTACGTATAATCTCATGGAACGTCAGGGGGCTAAATTCTAAAGTAAAACGGTCTCTGATGTTTGACTATTTAAAACGCCATAGTCCTCACGTTGTTTTGTTACAGGAGACACACCTCCAGGGGTCCAGGGTTATGGCCCTTAAGCGGGCACACGTGGCGTATGCGCTACACTCTACCTACTCTTCCTATGCCCGAGGAACGTCCATTTTAATTGCCAAATCCGCTCCAGTCACTATTAAACATTTAAAGACGGACCCCTCGGGGTGCTTTGTTATCCTTGTTATTGAATATTTAGGTAAACCTTATACCCTGGTGAATGTTTATGTCCCCCCGCCGTTTACTAAGTCATTCTTTGACCGTGTTCTGGGTTTGGTTTTGGAAATGGCGGAGGGCCCTCTTATTATGGCGGGTGACTTTAACACGGTCCTCGACAATGCTTTGGACCGCTCTGGGGCTGCTTCTTCCCAACATACCCCCCTGCGCTCCTACTTAGACAAATTGGACCTCACGGACGCCTGGAGGTGGAAACATGGGGGGATTGCTGAGTTTTCTTGTTATTCGAGCTCACACCACACTCTATCTAGGATTGACCTCTGTTTGCTCTCTCGGGAACTGCTGGGTCCGCTCTCGGGGATCAGGTACCTCCCGCGGGCGGTATCTGACCACTCCCCTTTGCTGGTGGACCTTGCTTTGGGGTCCCCACCTAACTATAAATTGTGGCGACTGAGCCCTCTGTGGCTGGCGGACCCCGCGGTGACTGATCAGGGGCTCACGGAATTGAATTCTTTCTGGGCGCTCAATGGACGGTAGGGGTCGGCACTGCTGACCTGGGACGCCTTCAAGGCCACTATGCGGGGCACCTTCTCGTCTGCCATAGGCCATGCTCGGAAGGCGCGTCAGACCAAGTTGGTTGACGCCGAACGGGCATTGCATACGGCTGAACGGCAATACTCTGACGACCCCTCCCCTCAGAATCACGCCGCTTGGCGGGCCAGAGCCCGTGATTTGGATCTCGTCCTTATTGAGCGCACCCAGAAAAAACTGTTATATCAGAATCAAAGAATTTTTGAACTGGGGGACAAAACCAGTCGTTTGTTGGCCTACTTAGCTAGGCCGGATTTTCAACCTTGTATCATTCCCCGGGTCACCAGCCAGGCCGGTGTCATTGTAGAACAAACTCCTGATATTCTTCATAGTTTTGTTGAATTTTATTCCTCTTTATACCGCACCCAGGCCCATTACACTATTATCGAACTTGATGATTTTCTATATGATATTGAATTGCCCGCATTGTCGGTCGACCAATCTCGCTTCTTAGATTCCCCTTTGACCACAGATGAGATTGACAAGGCCGTAGCTACGTTTGCACATAATAAGACGCCTGGCTTGGATGGTTTCCCCATTGAATGGTATCTTCACTATAGGGAATTGCTGGTCCCCCATTTGTTGAAAGTGTTTACTTGTGCTCTGAAGGAAGGACGTCTGCCACCCTCCATGACGGAAGCCCTTATAGTACTCATCCCGAAGCCGCGCAAGGACCCTCTTCTCTGTGAATCGTACCGTCCGATCTCACTCATTAATACAGATGTGAAGATTTTGGCCAAGGTCCTGGCGAGACGGCTGAATACGGTTGTCACGGACTTGGTCGGGGTGGACCAGTCGGGGTTTATTCCTGGCCGGTCTACCTCGATCAACTTGCGTAGACTTTTTACCAACCTTCAGACGACTCATGATTCTGTGGGGGCCAGGGTTGTGGTAGCCCTGGACACTCACAAGGCTTTTGATTCAGTGGAGTGGCCTTATCTCTTGGAGGTATTGGCGAAATTTGGATTCGGATCGGGGTTCATAAAATGGGTACAACTTCTATATTATCTCCCTCGCGCCCGTATCAGGGTCAATAATTCCGTGTCTGACTCCTTTCCCATTTTTCGGGGTACTAGGCAGGGGTGCCCGTTGTCCCCGTTACTTTTCGCCCTGGCCATTGAGCCTTTGGCTGCGCAGATCCGCCAGTGTGCGGCTGTTGCGGGCTTTGTGATCAATGGCTTGGAGGAAAAGGTTTCCTTGTATGCGGATGATATGTTGATATATCTAGCGGATCCATATCAATCCCTCCCCACTCTATTGTCCATTATTGATCGCTTCGGTCACTTCTCGGGTTTCCGGGTGAACTGGAGTAAATCTACTCTGTTCCCCCTGGATCCCCAGGTTCTGCCCCCTTCTCTCGCATCATGCCCTCTCCAGGTGGTAGATCGGTTTCGATACTTGGGGGTTGACATTCAACTCCCCTTGTCTCGTTTCCTCCCCAATAATTTAGATCCCTTGGTTGCCCGACTTAAATCTTCGCTACAGCTCTGGTCCCAGCTTCCTCTCACGGTTTTGGGTAGGATCAACATTTTTAAAATGATGTTCCTTCCCCGATTTCTGTATGTGTTGAGTCACTCCCCGATATATGTTACCAAACGTCGTTTCCAGGTCATCGATTCGCTCCTCACTTCATTTATCTGGGGGGGTCGGCCGGCACGTGTGGCCAGAGATGCGTTACAGTTACCTGTATTGGCGGGGGGACTGGCAGCGCCCAACCTACGCCTTTATTATTTTGCATCCCAGTTGGCACACGCACATTGGTGGTTCCATCCCGAGGACAATCATGCTGCGGCGGCTTTGGAGGCGGCTATTTTCACGTCCTATGAATCTCTGCAAAATTTGCTGCACCGTAGATCTACTATGGGCAGGCCGAACACTGCACTTATCTCGGTCACTCTACGGGTTTTTGCGGCTACCGCATTGGGTGAGGCCGACCCTCCGGGGTCGTACTCCCCTAATGCCCCCCTTTGGCACAATCCTCGGTTTCGGGAGTTTTTCGGTCGGGACGACGGTATTTTTTGGGCCCGTCTTGGGGTGAAGTCTGTTGATCACCTGTATGTCCGGGGAACCTTCCGGTCCTTTGCGGACATGCAGTCCACTTTTGCTGTACCATCTACGGCTCATTTTCGCTACCTCCAGCTGAGACATGCGGCGGCTGCGCAGTTTGGCCTCCGGGATGTCTCGCTGGAGCCATCCCCCTTGGAATATCTACTCTCTGACTCTTCACATGAGAAACTGGTCTCCACATATTATCGTAGGCTTTTGCATTCTAAGTCTAAGCGCTTGGCGGTGGTTGAGTCCCAGTGGCGTGAGAATGTCCCGGACTTGACGGAGGAGGTATGGCATGACGTCCTTCCTGAACAAATCCCGGTCGTAATTTCCTCCAGGGATAGAGTCATACAATTAAAATTCCTGTATAGGGCTTACTACACTCCCCTGTTCCTTCATAAAATTGGTACATTATCCTCCCCTCTCTGCTCTAAGTGCTCTGATGGTGTGGGATCCTTCTTTCACATGTTTTGGGAATGTCCCCCTATCCGTGCCTTTTGGTCAGGGGTGACGGCCTTTATAACTGATATCTCTCAATTGTCTAATGTCTGTGGCCCCCTTCGTTGTCTCCTAGGGTATGTGGATGATGAGGATGCTCCGGCCCGCACGAAACTATTTCTGCGTTTGCTCTTTTTCTATGCTAGGAAAGCTATTGCCCTCCGTTGGAAATCTTCCACACCCCCTGACGTTCCATTTTGGATCTCTATTGTTAATCAGGCTCTGCCTTTGTATAAACTGACGTATGAGGCCAGAGGATGTCCGAAGAAATTCAATAAAATCTGGTCCTTCTGGGTAGACTCTGATCTTACTGCCTCCTCGGTGTCTGACGCCTCCTAGGCGATGTCTAAAGTGCCTTCTTTTGCTCCGCATGTGTCGTTATATATTGCTTATAATAATGTGTTACCCCCCCCTTTTACCACGATTACTGGGTATTCTCTGTACTGTGGTTCTATTTTGTTAGATGATTGGAGAGGATGCTTTGTATGTTCTGTATCCTCTCTTTTATGTTGCAATGCCATTTTTCTTTTGGTGTACTGTGTTTTGTTTGTTTAATAAAAACCTTTAAAAAAAAAAAAAAGGAATGCAGTGAGGAGCCCAACAGCATCTCGGTCTAAGGAGGAACTCAGGAGATGGAGTTAGCTAGCCCCCGGACAGTGTCCCCATATGATGTGGAGTTCCAGCGGAGACTACGACATACTGGCAAAGGAACAGGGCCATGTGTCAGCCAAGGACAAGGGGAAATGGAGAAAACATGTAATGCAAGAACTCTGGCAGGAGTCCATGGAGGTAGCACAGCTTCGGTGGAAAGAGAAGCTTCCAAGTGCAGCGCAACGCTGGCAGGAACAAGTGAACCAACGGATGTTTCTCCTGGGAGAACAACCCTTGACGCAATAGGAAAGGCACCTTGAGTGCCTGGTCCAGAGAGAAATTATGCTGGACGACTCGTACCGAGCACTATGGTGGTACGCAGTCCAGCGAGACCCTTGGTTGACAGAAGGCAATCACCCGGGGGGGGGGGGCTATGATGGCCCAGGCCTGTTGTGGAAGGCCATGGAGGAGGATGATGATTTTGGCAGTCCTGCGATGTCGTGGTTCTGGGCTATTTATTATTACCGGAGAAGGATGCTACCAGTCTAGTTGTTGTTGGAGCTGAGACTAGACATCATCTACCTGGTTATCATCGAGTGTGGGTTGGAACAGGACTACCAACCCCTCCTAGACTTGGTCCAGCAGCAGCCAACAGCACTGGGGGTGGAGATGGTCGTGCCCACTACCCAGGACCAGCCAGCGGTACCGGGAGAGGCGATTGTAGGTCCCTTGTCCCAGCAGCAGCCAACAGGCCAACAGCACTGGGGGTGGAGATGGTCATGCCCACTACCCAGGACCAGCCAGCATTAGCGGGAGAGGCTATTGTAGGTCCCTTGTCCCAGCGGCTGAGTGCCTACCCAGTGGAAGAGCTGGCAGTCGGGCAGAACCCCACTGGTATCTGCCCACCAGTCCATGCAGCTTTTGGCATGAAAGGGGTGGATGGGGCCTTGGCCTCCACCCCTAGATCACAGAGATGCTGGGCAGTCGGCCCAGATCCCCAACCCCCTAATATGGGGGCCCATGTCACCCGTTTTTTGCCCCTCCAGCAACAGTGGAATGCCTCTGGAGTGGATTATAGCTGGTGTCCTGCCCAGGAAGACCCCGGATACTTTAATTGGGATGTAGGGCAGGAAGCCCTCTGGAGCATGGCACAGTCTAACAAAAGACACCATACTAACACAGACCCAAACCAGTTTGAGGTCTGGTTAGTCTCCCCAGGAGAAGGGAGATATGTGACGAACAACCATTTGCTGAGACAGTTGCCACAGGCTACTGGAGGTCTGTGGAGGCCAGACTCCTGCCCACGGACTATGGGCCCTGGCTTGTAGGGGAGTGCACCTCTGTGTGGGGGTATATGCTGGAGGACCATGGGAGTAGTGTTGCTTTGGACTCAAATCCATGTCACCCCAAGATACAGACTCAGACTGGGATCGATGTTACAGGCCTAAAGCTGCCTGTTGCAGCAGAGGACTTCTCCACACATTGAGAGACTAAAGAGATGCTAATGACGTCAAACTCAGCTATTGTCTACTGTGGGGATGTGTCGTGACATTTATAGTAAGGTGTTTTGAAAACGAAGACGGGCAGTCTGCAAGCCTACAACTTCTGCTGTCATCAAGAGGTGGTTTTGTCTTTATACCTCTAGGAATACGTATTCGG
Organism: Pelophylax lessonae; assembly: GCF_965119305.1. NCBI lineage: Eukaryota > Metazoa > Chordata > Amphibia > Anura > Ranidae > Pelophylax > Pelophylax lessonae. The sequence goes on along the minus strand of NC_138772.1, from coordinate 181,977,545 downwards.
CTTTGTTTTGGGGGCTTGTTGTTTGTTGAGTTAATTATGATAATGTTGCAGTCTCATTCACCTATTGTCTCTTTCCAGATGACCAAGGTATGCAATTGCATTTGCATATGATAATGAAATCAAACACATGAGACTGTATATATTGGAAGTGAGTTGTTGAATAAAGTGTCTTTTGTTTTACCCTTCATTGAGCTTAGGCTGATGTTTGGGGGGAATTGAGGGGCCAGGTCACTGCATCACGTGAGATTCTGGAGACCTAAGACAGAAATACTTGATCCAAGTATTGGGCATCTGTTACAAGGTGAAAAACCTTCTGTGCTGCAGCTCCCCCCCCCCCAGATACCCCCCCCATTTTCCTAAATGAGCCCGATCGGATCCAGAGATTTGCACGAGCGCAGCCGCTGTCTCTCTCCTCATTGGACAGATTGATAGCAGCAGGAGCCATTGGCTCCCACTGCTGACAATCAAATCCAGTGACAAGGGAGTGGGAGCGGGGCCGAGTCCTGCTGTTTTTGTCAATGGACCCAGCAGAGGGACTTGGTAGCAAGCCAGCCCGGGTGCCCCCAGGGAAAATGGCTTTCAGTGGGGGCACCCGATAAAGAGAAATGGCCTGGAGCCCCCAGAAGAAAAAGGTTTGTGGCTGCTGTGTGCAAAACTATTGCACAGAGCAGGTAAGTATACCATGTTTGTTCATTTTATAGGAAAAAGAAAAACTAGGGTTTACAGTGCCTTTTAAGCGTTGGTAAAGTGAAGTACACAGTGTCAGATCAGGCAATATAAACCTGACATGGGTGTTAGCACTTCCCCACTTTATTCACATGTAAATGGCTTTAGATACACTTGAAATTTGTTATATCAAAATCTTCAAATGGTTAGCCATCCTGAAAGACAAATTACTGTTTACGCATTCAAAGTTATTCGGAGGCAGAGCGTTCCTGTAAGATATATATCCTGCATTTATTAACAAGTTACTTATGCTTGTTAATATGAAATCCCTATACAACCAAATGTCATTGTCTCAGCATTTAATATTTTGTATAGTGTTTGATAATTTGTCACTATTGCTTTATAGCTAGCTTTCGGCAAAGAGCTTTAAACAAATTGAAAATCAATAGCAGAAGAAGAATGTAAACAGAAAAATTGCAGTTCAGGGAGAACAAAAATATCCATAACTATTGGAAATTGTGTTAAAACAAGGCTGATAAAGGATGTGTAAAGGAATAGGGGAGCAAGCTGCATGAAATCTGTCTTTGGATTTTGAAGCTAGTATATATAGAGCATATTAGAGAGAATTAAATGGTCAGTCCAAAAACAGAGATTATTATGGAAACCAGAGGTTCTAATACCCACAGGCTTTCTATCCCTTTCAGGAATACAAGTAGGGAGATCTTGATAAGTATTCAGGTGTACCCACATGTTATGGCCATGAGTAGTGGGTTTCTATCTGAGATTATTATACATTATACAAAAATGTGAATTTGTTCAGTAAGGATATAGAGAGCTGAAACCTGGATTTAGATTTCACGTGGTTTCCATGAGTGAAATAGCGAGTCAGTGGGTGGTTTGGCCCTATGAAGTCTATTCTGCTTGTGGTAATAGGGATAGTAGGGTAATGGGAAATACCATAATGCATTTAGCCAGGAAAGAAAATAGTAAAGAAGAAACTTTAGCATTTCCATATAAAAACAACCACTTTCTTGTAAAATTATTTAAAGCAGAACTCCAGCCATATAAAAAAAAGAATTTAATAAAATAAAAAGAAGATTAATATTAAAATAATGAAATGGACCATCTGTATCATTTTCGTTGGATGCCCACAATTCAGAGCCATTGTTTCCTGACCTAATTTTTCCTATTTACATGGGGTGTGGGGGTTACCCTCTATATCCTTTCACCTACCACTCCCTTGCTCCTTACCTCTTCCATTTCTCTAACCACCTCAGTTGCATCTGGACTGCTAACCCTATTCCATTTCCGTCTCCCCTCCTCATCACTCCACATTTGATGCATGCTGGATCTTTAGACCCCAGACCACTCCATTAAGAGTATCTGTCACTGCCTAACATGGATGTTTACATTCCTTGTGACAGCAATAAAAGTGTTTGTTTTTCTAAAATAATTTTGAATGATTTCTCATATAGTTTATGGCCAGCATTATACTTACCAACTCTGTATAGTGGTTTTGCACAGAGCAGCCGAGATCCTCCTCTTCTAGGGTCCCTCTTCGCTTCTCCTGGCCCTTCCCTCCTGTTGAGTGCCCCAACAGCAAGCAGTTTGCTATGAGGGCACCTGAGCCGAGCATCAGCTCCATGTATCCATTCATACACGGAGCTGCTGTTTGGCCCCATCTCCTCTCTCTCCTGACTGGCTAACTTACTTTGATTGACAGCAGCGGTTATCAATGGCGCCACTGCTGTGCCTCAGCCAATCAGGAGGGAGAGTCCCAGGTGGCTGAGGAACTAATTTACATCGCTGGATAGAGAGGGGGCTCAGGTAAGTATTAGGTGATGCTGGGGCTGCTGCTACACACAGAAGGCTTTTTATCTTAATGAATAAAATGCATTAAGATAAAAAAAACCTTCTGCCTTTACAACACCTTTAAGCGCTGGTATATATACACTCATTAATTAGACACCCACACACAAACCAATTTGAATATTTCATATACTAGCTGTTTCATTGTACAGTTTTTTATTTTGCTACACCAGAAGTGCCTGACTTCTATTATATCATATTTATAATCCTACTAACATTAAGCTCCAACAAGTGCTAAAAGTGCCAATTCTAGACTATTTCTAGCATTGTGTAATGTGTATTTTATACATTCAAAGCATGAAAAGAAAAATACATGAATAAAAAAACACAGAAAATGTCTCGCTACACATTTATTAAATACTAGAGTAGCAGGTGTGAAGATATCATATTATTTTATATCTTTAACCACTTAAGCCCCGGAAGATTTTACCCCCATTCCGACCAGGGGGTATTTTGCGATTCGTGCGACGCTGTACCTAAACGAATTTGGCGTCCTTTTTTTCCCACAAACAGAGCTTTCTTTTGGTGGTATTTGATCACCTGTGCGATTTTTTGATCACGCGCTATAAACAAAAAAAGAGCGTCAATTTTGCAAAAATAGCAATATTTTTCACATTTTTTTATATGAAATTCCCCAAAAAAAAAATTTAAAAATCGAAATTTTTTTACTTTTTCGGCCAATTTGTTTTATGCTACCTATGTTTGGTAAAAAAAATCGCAAAAAGCGTATTTTGATTGGTTTGCGCAAAAGTTATCGCGTTTACTAGACCCTCACAAGCTAGTGACGTAGCCCTACGTCACTTTGCCTGTGAGGGGCTGACTGCCAACGTAGATCGGCGTTAGGCAGTCGGCAAGTGGTTAATATAAAGTTAATCAAAAGACAAGCCTCTCTAGAGACACTTATCTTGATCACACTTTTCCAAAAGACATTGTATTTGAACTTTTGTTATTAGTAGCTATGTTTGAACAAAATATCTTAAATATGTTGTATATTAGTTAATGTATATTTACATTTAAAACAGTATGTGGACCCTATCCATACAGTTTACATGATAGCAGTGCATTTTCTTTAATCGATCAGTCTAGTTTATACAATAATATTCAACATTGTGTTGATCACTGTTATGAGGGCTGCATCATTACCAACACTACATGACCACTTTGTATGTGGTTATCTATGTGGTCAGACCCTTGGAAATTAGGGGCTAGATTTTCTGATCTCATTTAGATAACCATTGCCCATTGTGGGTAAACTAGGAAGCATTGACAGACACAGTACCAAAGGAATTAGACAACATGTGTCTGTAGAACAGACCAAAGGTCAAATTTAAGCAAGCAATTAGGAACTAAGGATGATCGAACTTTTGAAAAGTTCGGTTCGACCAGAACACCCAAATTTTCCAAAAGTTCGGTTCGGATTTCAGAACCCCATTGAAATCAATGGGACCCGAACTTCGGTAATCAAAAAACACCATTTTGAAGCCGTAAAACCCAATAAATGCCCCTAAAAGTGCCTAGGGTTCTGGGTCATGCCCCATTAACTATTAATCAGACAAAAAAAGTTCTTAAAAATTGTCATTTTTGATAAAAAAGCCAATTATTGAAAAAATTTTAAAAAAAAAGAGAGATTTTTTTGATTTTTACCTTGTCTATTAAACCGGCAAGGTGTTACAGGAGCGGAGCCAACCCCCTGTCAGAAAGTTTTCTAATACAAACAATCTTTTTTTTTTCTGGTTCTGGACATGCTACAGAGCTGAAACTTCACATGTACACTTTTTAGACCCCCCAGATCTGAAATCCAAAGTAGAAATCAAAAAATCTCTTTTAATAATTGGCTTTTTTTTATCAAAAATGACAATTTTTAAGAACTTTTTTGTGTGATTTTGTGTCTGGGAAGTCTAAAAGGTGTACCTGTGAAGTTTCAGCTCTGTAGCATGTCCAGAACCAGAAAAAAAAAAAGGATTGTTTGTATTAGAAAACTTTCTGACAGGGGGTTGGCTCCGCTCCTGTAACACCTTGCCGGTTTAAAAGAAGGCATTTTTTGGGATCTTTGCAGTCAGGAAAAACATCTGAATTTGTGTATAGTGGTACTGTGCACAAGTTCAGATGTTTTGCCTGCCTCCAATACCCCCCAAAAAATGCCAGCAAAAACACACCTGGGCATTTTTTTTGACGCTAGCGTTTTTTTGGCATTTTTTGGGGTTCTTTTGAGGCAGGCAAAACATCTGAACTTGTGTATAGTGGTATATATACACACATACATATATTTATATACACACCTAGACATATATAGGTGTGATAGTAGCAGAAATATATTACTGTAAATGATTTCATTAGCGCAAGCATATATTTCTGCTACTATCACACCTATATATGTCTAGGTGTGTATATAAATATATGAATGTGTGTATATACACCACTATACACAAGTTCAGATGTTTTGCCTGCCTCCAAAACCCCCCAAAAAATGCCAGCAAAAACACACCTGGGCATTTTTTTTTTTTACGCTAGCATTTTTTTGGCATTTTTTTGGGTTCTTTTGAGGCAGGCAAAACATCTGAACATGTGTATAGGGGGTATATATAGACATATATGTCTGAATATATACCCCTAGACATATAAAGGTGTGATAGTAGCAGAAATATATTACTGTAAATGATTTCATTAGCGCAGGCATTTATTTCTGCTACTATCACACCTATATATGTCTAGGGGTATATATACAGACATATATGTCTATATATACACCCCCTATACACATGTTCAGATGTCATGTCTGACATCAAACATGTCCTCAAAAAAGCACTGGCAGTGGCAGCCCCTGCAGCATAAAAAATGCTTGGCTGGTGAGAAGCCATATGGGTGTGCCGAAGCTATTCAGAGAAATGATAATTTCTCTATAGCGGTCACCCTGCTATGGAAGGGTTTTGTCACCCTGCCATAGCAGTCACTGCCAGTTAACCCTACACTACACTACGGTCCCCTGACACTTAACACTTTCCCTACAGAAACTAAATTTTTGAAGCTAACTAAATTGTAAAGGAGCACTCTAACTACACTAGATATCCCTTTCCTCACATTTAAAATAGCTAAATGACACTTTTAAAGTAAAATTAACAGAACTGCTTCCACTCTCTTCCATGTCCAGAATAACAATGCTAGGAATATGGCGGGGGCGATCTTATATACTGGGGGGCGTATTCACTAATGATTGGTCTAGGGACTCCCTAGTCACTCCAATCACATTCCTAGCATTCTCCTGCCCCCTCAATTGGCTTTTGCTAATGGTTCTGGTCCAATCACGGGCTTTTAAAGCCCATTTCCTGAAGCATTGCATTTTGGGCGGTTCTGGTTGCCGAATTCCGAACTTTTTGGGCAAAAAGTTCTAAATTCGGCCGAACCTCGAACACCCAATGTTCGGGCCGAACCGATGGTGGACCCGAACCGTTCGATCGTCCCTATTAGGAACCAGAAAAGCAAATGGAGTCTTCTAGTAGCTCAAGTTAGGGATGGTGGACCAAGTGCACTTTTTTCCTATATATACAGAAGGATGTATTCATGGTTACTACAATTAAAATAGGTTCTTCCACTGTAGACAAAGCAGAAGTAATGCCGGGGACCATTTAATGTGACATGCAATCCAGATGGTGGTTGTCTGCACACAAACACTGACTCTGTTGCATGAATGAGATGGGTAAAAGATGGCTTCAGCTTCTGTTCCCCACTTGTAGAGAACTCCTTAGATGTGTTTCACCCTTTTTGGGGCTAAATTATAGAGACCTCTACGATTAAACCCTGAAAAGGATGAGCCACTTCTAAGGAGTTCTCTATAGGTGGAAAACAGGAGTTGAAGCCATCTTTTACCCATCTTTTGCACATTTATACAACAGGGAGTCAGTGTCTGTGTGCAGATGACCACCATTTTGTTGAAGTCTCCTAGAGCCTGAGAAGCCGATTTTGCAGCAGTCAATTTACCAGCTGATCAGACTGACACATGCTCAGGGGCCATTTGAGTGGTACTATTTCCATTGTTTTGGGCTACATATCCAATCCAGATGGCCATAGTGATCCGAAAGGTAATGCCAGCAGCAGTGGCATACAGAACTGTATCAGTTAAGCATGGCAACTGTTCCAACTGTTTCTCCAAAGTTCCAAGAGGCCCATGTATTTAAAATATTCAGTTCAGTTTGTTGACAGCATGCTTTAGTTGTCTTCATGGGAAAAGGGAGTGAGAGCAGATGACTGTAACTGTACTGTGAAACTAGTGCATGATTGCAGTGCTAATGGCATTTTATAATTTTCTTATTAAATTTAATGACAACATTAGAACACTACAACAGAAACAGAATTCATAGAGCAACTATTTTGCTTAACACAGGAATACAATTATCAGTCAGTAAGGATGTAATGTTAAGCTTCTGAAATATCTCCAAGTTTGAAAAGTAAAATCGAAGCAGGACAGCTGTTTAACTTAAGGTTAGTGGAATCTAACTCAAATAACCAGACTTCACTACTTCTCTAGCATAACTATTCCTGAACTGCAGCAAGTTGCCAACACCATGTGGATATCCTTGGATTTCCCATTGTGTTCCCAGGTCCACATCACTGTTGACTAGGGATGGGCCAAACAACCCCGTCTTTGGTTTGCACCAGAACTTTCTAACATCGCAAAAATTTGAAACCGAACAACGAACCCCATTGAAGTCTATGGGACCCCAACTGAAAAAATCAAAAGTGCCCATTTTGAAGGCTTATATGCAAATAGTTGGGCACACAATGAGTATGGAGGTCTGGGTACTGCCCTGGGGAACATGTATCAATGAACATAAAAGTTTGTAAAAATGTTTCATTTTAATTGTGCCCATGAAACCTACACCAAAAAAAATCTTCCACATGAAATCAACACCCACAACACTAAGCAGCCTAGAAGCCTTGCAGAGATTCCACATCCCAAAAAACACTTACTCAATGACATCTGCATCAGGGGCTTCATAGCTGCTGGTAATCCAGAACTGATTCATTTTGATAAATGTCAAACGGTCCACGGAGTCTGTGGACAGACTAGTTCTATTATTAGTAACAAAACCTCCAGCAGCACTGAATAACCATTTGGAAAGCACACTGGATGCAGGGCAGCCCAGCAGCTCATTTGCATACTGGGCAAGTTCTGGCCAGTGGTCTATTCTCATGACCCATTAACCCAGTGGATCATCAACTGGAAAGCTCTCCATCTCTGTTTTCGCCCCTAGATAATCATCCACCATATGATGCAGACGCTGCCGATGGAATGTGGATGCTGAAAGCCCTGGGCGGCGAAGACTAAAAAAATTGCGAAATGCATCATTCTCCACCTTCTTCACCGCTCCTCTCTTGACCAACCGAAGCCTCAAAACTACGTTTTCCACAACACTGTAACCTACCAGAGTTGGGAAAAGCATTAGATAAACTCCTCTTTACAGTGTCCTGTGGGAACGGGATGAGTTCTCAGACTTTACCCTTGTAACGGTGGTCATGGAGGGTTGGCAAACAATAGTGATCCTTCTATTTGATGCCATGTATTCTTGGGTCCTTTCGCAGGCTTTAGAGCATGAGGAAGCCCATGCACCGCAAGTCTAAGGAGGCATGAGAAGCAGACTCCTTGGGGTCACTGAGGATTACAGTATCTGGAATTGCCTCCTCCCAGCCACGTACTTCGCCCAAGGTTTCTTGGGATGGAAAACCATCTGTTGAGGGTTGACGTATGTCTTCCTCTGTTTCAATTCCTCTAAAACTGCCAGAATCCTCCTCCTCCCTCTCCTCTTGTGCATTCTGTGGCATAAGAAGAATGGTATCTGCATAAAGCCGACTTTGAGAATTCCTCCTCTTCCTCCCACTGCTCTGCCTCAAGTGCCCTGTCCATAATGCTAGGCAGAGTCAACAGGGATTGTGTCACTGATGCATGCATTGTCATGGCTCACCATCCTTGTGGCCTCCTCAAATTTTCCCTGTCTAAGGGTATCGCCAATATTGCACACCACCCTTCCTGGCTCTAGCTGGCATGGCGGGAACCCCCTCTGGGCCTACCCCTGCGCAGTTGCAGGAATCTCTGCTCTGGTGTGGTTTATGTCCCCTAGACACACCAACTAAAGCACTGCATGGCACCTTTTAGCCTGACTCATTGAATAGCCCCTTGAACTCTTAGGGGGTACTTGTGGTTTGTAGGACAATTCAGCAGAGGAGGGCATGGAGGAGGGCGTAGAGCTGGCAAATCTCGCATCATCACCACTTGCTGTATGGGGATGTGGAGGCACAACAAGCTGCAGCACTGAGCCCTGTCCTGCATTCTTCTGAATTCCAAGCAGAGTTACCTAGTGTGCTGTGAATGAAATATAGTGTCCCTGACCATGCTTGCTGGACCATGTGTCAGCAGTAGTGTGGACTTTGCCACAACATTGCCTTCCACGTGATGGTACAGAGCTGGAATGGCCTTACGTGAAAAGAAATACTGACTAGAAACCTGCCATTTTGGTACAGCACATTCTGTAAATTCACGGAAGGGGCAGAATCCACCAGATGGAAAGGCAGAGGTTGTAAAGCCAGTAGCTTTGACAAGCTTTCATTTAGACACTGGGCATGTGGGTGGCAGTGACTGTATTTTTTTTCTTCGCTGCAGCAGATGGGGCAGAGAAATTAGCTGGCTATAGTCTATAACTGGTGGTGTGCTACTGGCAGATGTGCTGCAAAGACCTGGGACAACTTGTGCTATACCATTATCCCTGTCATTTGAGGCTGCTAAGAGGTCATGATGAGGTATAGCGGGGGTAGACAGAGGAGAATAAAGAGGAGGAACAGAATTGCAACCCTTTTATGTGGCTTTCAGGTGGGAGGTTAAATGCCTTGTCAAGTATGTGGTACCCAAATGGCTAGTGTTTTTGCCACGCTGGATGTGCTTGAGACAAAGTTTGCAAATTGCAACAGTGCCATCAGCTGCACATGTGCTAAAAAAGGACCAGACAGCTGCGCTGAGCTGTGGGAAGGGTGCTGGGAGATAACAGCTCCACAATGCGATTAAATAGGGTGGCTGTTCTCTACTCTTCCATGATGGCTGCCTCGTTGGTTTGCGCCTTACCCTCGCTTTCCTCCTCTGCTCTATTCGGCACCCAAGTTGTGTCAGTGACCTCAATAACATCATCTCCATCCTCATTACCACTGGAGACAACTTGGCAATACGATGTGGCTGGGGAAACATGACTTCCAATTTGTGTACCACTGTTCACCCCTCTCTGTAGGCTCATGTTCCTACCTTCCTCAACCTCAGAACCAACATCTGAATCAAGTAATGGCTGTGCATTGTCAAGCAACAAGTTGCTAACCCTGTGTTCAAATAACTAAGCTGACTCCTCCATGCCTAATGCTGGGGCTGTGGCAGGAATAGCTGTGGACAAGGAGGCAGATCTAGCCACTGGCAGCTGCAGTGGACTGTGCACCAGTCTCTGCTTGGCTGACGGAGGATGAGGAGGATGAATATGGTTTAGTAAGCCAGTCCACCTCCTCCTATGCATGCTGTTGCTGGCTAGCATGGGCAACATCACTAAACAGAAGAATTATGCCTTGCCTGAGGACTGACCACGTCCACCTTCGCCTGTGTACACATAGGCTGCTGGCCCTCTCATAGTGCCATGGGAACATCTGCCTCTTCTTGTTGGCCTCCCAGACATGATGGGAAGGTGCTTATTATCAAAATTTAAGAAAGATATGGAAATGTGTACGTGCATGCACTATAATCAACTTAAAATGCTGTTTGGTGCACTTTAACCTAAGTACTCACTACACATACACATTCCACCGACACACTACAATATACTGCAGTAAAACTGCACTAACGCACAGAAATATACTGGGTTAAACGTGCACTAACGCACAGAAATATACTGCGTTAAACATGCAGTAACGCTCTGAAATGTACTGCATTATACGTGCAGTAAAGCACAGGACTATACAGCGCTAAACCTGCAGTAATGCACTGAAATATACCGTGTGAAACATGCAGTAACGCACAGAAATATACTGTGTTAAAAATGCAGTATTGCATAGAAATATACCTTGTTAAATGGCATGTAAAGCACTGAAATATACTGCGTTAAACGTGCACTAACACACAGAAATATACTGCGTTAAACGGCACGTAATGCACTGAAATATACTGTGTTAGGTGTGCACTAACGCACTGAAATATACTGCGATAAACGGCACGTAACACACTGAAATATACTGCGTTAAACATACAGTAATGCACAGAAATATACTGCATTAAATGTGCAGTGACGCACAGAATATACTGTGTTAAATGTGCACTAACGCACTGAAATATACTTCGTTAAACGACATGTAACACACTGAAATATACTGCGTTAAATGTGGAGTAACACATAGAAACATACTGCGTTAAACGTGCACAAACGCACAGAAATATACTACGTTAAATGTGCAGTAATGCACAGAAATATACTGCATTAACCGTGCAGTAACATACAGAAATGTACTGCGTTAAAAGGCACGTAATGTACTGAAATATACTGTGTTAAACGTGCACTAATGCTCAGAAATATACTGCGTTTAACGTGCAGTAACGCACTGAAATATACTGCATTAAACGTGCAGTAAAGTACAGGACTATGCTGCCCTAAACGTGCAGTAACACACTGAAATATACTGTGTGAAACGTGCAGTAAGACACAGAAATATACTGTGTTAAACATGCAGTATTGCATAGAAATATACCGTGTTAAACAGCATGTAATGCTGGGAAATATACTGCGTTAATTGGCATGTAATGCACTGAAATATACTGTGTTAGGTGTGCACTAACGCACTGAAGTATACTGCGTTAAACATACAGTAATGCATAGAAATATACTGCGTTAAATGTGCAGTAATGCACAGAAATATACTGCGTTCAACAGCATGTTACACACTGAAATATACTGCATTAAACATGCACTAACAGACAGAAATATTTGGCGTTAAATGGCCCGTAACGCACTGAAATATACTGTGTTAAAGATGCTGTAACGCACAGAAATATACTGCGTTAAATGGCGCGTAATGCACTAAAAGTTACTGCATTAAACGCATTAACGCACAGAAATATACTGCGTTAAACAGCACGTAATTCACTGAAATTTACTGCGCTAAACAAGCAGTAATGCATAGAAATATACTGTGTTAAAAGTGCAGTTATACACAGAAATATACTGCATTAAACGTGCAGCAACGCACAGAATTATACTGCGTTAAATGGCACGTGACACACATAAATATACTGTATTTAACGCGCACTAATGCACAGAAATGTACTGCGTTAAGCGACATGTAACGCACTGAACTATACTGTGTTAAATGTGCACTGACACACTGAAATATACTGCGTTAAATGGCATGTAACACACTGAAATATACTGTGAAATATACTATATAAATGTGCAGTAACGCACAGAAACATACTGCGTTAAACATGCACAAACGCACAGAAACCTACTGCATTAACCGCGCAGTAATGCACAGAAGTATACTGCGTTTAAAGGCACGTAATACACTGAAATATACTGCATTAAACGTGCACTAACGTTCAGAAATATACTGCATTAAACGTGCACTAGCGCAAAGAAATATTCTGCGCTAATTGTTCATTAACGCACTAAAATATACTGCATTAAACATGCAGTAACCCACAGAAATATACTGTCTTAAATGTGCACTAGTTTAGAGAAATATACTGTGGTAAATGGCACATATTGCACTGAAATATACTGCGTTAAACGTGCAATAACGTACAAAAATATACTGCGTTAAATGTGCACTAATACAGAGAAATATACTGCGTTAAACTGCACTAACGCACAGAAATATACTGCGTTAAATTTCATGTAACGCACTGAAATACACTGCATTTAATAGAATATATTGCACAGAAATATACTGCGTTAAACGTGCAATAACATACAGAAATATACTGCGTTAAATGTGCACTAATGCAAAGAAATATATTGCGTTAAATGTGCAGTAACGCACTGAAATATACTGCATTAAACATGCACTAAGGCATAGAATTAGACTTTGTTAAATGTGCACTAAGGCACTCAACTATAATGCAATAAACCGGCCCTGACAAAACAAACTGACACTAAAGTAAAAATAAATGGTTACTCATTACACTGACTGAACTATCACTAGATTCACACTAAAGTAAAAATAAACGTTTAGTACACTCACACTGGATGAACTATCACTAGATTCACACTAAAGTGACACTAAAGTAAAAATTAATTGTCCCACTACACTTACACTGACTGAAGTATCACTAGATTCACACTAAACTGATATTCTACACTGACAATAAAATCAGAATAGCACTCTATAACACACTAACTCTTTAGTAGCACAGAACAGAGCCCTGTTCAATCCCTCTCCACACCAATATCACACTACAAATGGCCGCTATTGAAAGAATACTTTTATAGTGTGGGGTGGGACTAAGAGCAATGAGCAATGATTGGATAGTGTCATCATTACTTTCTGTATTATTTGCTCTGACAGTGCTTTGCGCCCTGATTGGGCAAAACGTTCATTGCTTCAGCCGATCAGGGCTTCCAATGCACTGTGTGGCAGCGCAGTGCATTGTGGTCATTCGGTTGGTCGAACACCCCGATAATTTATGTGTGTGTCAAACGGGCAAACAGCCAATGTTCGGCCCGAACTCGGGCCAAACCGTTTGTCCATCCCTACTGTTGACATGCAGTTGCCATGGCCATATATTTTTCCCAGCCCATTGGACCGTGTTAGTAACTGCAACTGTATATGCCATGGGATACCATGTTCTTTCTTTGCCCATATTCTTAGCTTGGTTGTGAAAAAGCTCCAGGTTTTTGAGACCAATTGATACAGCTCACACCTTTATAAGTGCTATCATGTGATAAACAAGCTACAGTCCTTACAAGAATATTGCTGTTTACCATAGAGCCTCCTGATGGGATTCTACCCTCTGCATGCACCATCACCAAAACAGCACAGTAGCAATACAGGGAGCATGGATGTCTGGCTTTTCACAAATTTCTAATCATTGGCTGCTGATCAATGAGTAAAAAATATCTCATATTCAGGTTTCCCTTTTTCCTCCCTCCACCCTCCACTCTTGACCCTGGAGTTATTCCTAATGTATAATTTTAAGTAGGTTGTTCACATGAAAATTAAAAGTTGCTGCACCTTCAAGGGAATAAAGACTGAGAAAATATAAATTCAGGACATAAATACTAACCAGGCAGACTGTTGGTTACTCCCACTCTGAGGAAGTTTTAACGTTTTCAGACAAAACATGTCAGCATCTGGGCACTGCTTTTACAGGTGCCAAATTATTAAGAAAATATATAGAAAAATGAAGAATGCTGGAGCCTGATGACATCATGACAGTACTTTCTGAATTGTTGAAATTTTAAGCATAAAAGGTACGAGGCATTGTTGCGCTAGCAGAAACATGTGGACAGGAGTTTGGCTTGTTAGCAGTGGGTAGTACAGATAAAGAGTGCTGCCAATCAATATTCTATAGAGAGTTGGAGAGAAATACTTGATAGAAATTACTGCTATCAAGAGCCATGAGTAAAAACTGTTCTGCAGTAAGTGCTGGGATAAGACTGTCTACCACACAGGAACTTATATCAAATTGTTTGAAAAAGTATTTCTGTCTACTCAGGGGCACAGAGTTCAAACATAACATTGTTACTACTTTGAATGGTTACTATACAGCTAATTAGCTATCTCCAACAGAGATGTAACATACAGTATGTACTGATTACATCTTTATTACTAGCAAAGCAGGCAAACTTTTTGTATTTTCTTTAAAAAATATTCTGAGCTTTCTGTCTTTGAATGGGAAATGTATACGTTTCTTGTGGATATTTCCCAAAGCGATGAGCTAACTCTGGTGCATCTGTAAATAAAAACATGCGTGGGTGGTTATACGCAGCTCTGCAGAGGGTCTGGTTCTTTGGAAGGGAATACTTAGGAGTGAAAGACAGATTGGTAGGGGAAATTCTTACCCTACTTTATGCAACTTTTTAGAATTTTCAATTTTAATACAATACATTTTTTTAAAATTTTTGTAATATATTAAAGCAAAGTTCCGCCTCCCCCTCCAAAAATTAAAAGTCAGCAGCTACACATACTGTAGCTGCTGACTTTTAATATTAGGACACTTACCTGTCCTGGAGTCCAGCGATGTTGGCACCGCAGCTGTTGATTGCATCGGCTGTCGGGTGCTGCCGCCGCCATTGCTGGTAAGGGAACCCGGCAGTGAAGCCTTGCGGCTTCATGGCCGGGTCCCTACTGCACATGCGCGAAGCGCGCTGTGCATTCCTACTGGCTCGGCGGTGGAGCAGGGAGGAGGGGGCCGAGCTTCCGAAGGACTGTGCCGCGGCACCGTATCCTGGATGTGGGGAAGGGTACCTGTAAAAAACAGGTACCCGTTCCCCCCCTGCCCCCTGAAAGGTGCCAACAGTGGCACTGGAGGGTGGAGGAAACAAAAAAGTGGAAGTTCCACTTTTGCGTGGAACTCCGCTTTAATAGTTAAACATACATGAGGTTTTGTATTTCATATATAATCACAAAAGTTTTACAACATGTATACAATGTAAAAATATCAGAAGCTTAGAGGAATAAATATATGCAGCTTAAGATATCCAGTTGTTCCATACATGTATACAAAAATTACAATAGTAATATCGATTGGGACATAAACAACATCAATATATTTAATGCCAAAGTAACATTTAGTTATCAAAGTATATCAATATGAATACGTAACCAATTGGACTTAAGAAAGTCTAATCATAGAACAAGAAAATGTATTAATCAATAATGTTACATACATTTAAAAACATATTGTCATATATGGTTACCAACAGTAAAGGTGCAAAAGTAAGAAATGTTAGAACAGTTAGAGTTGTAAACCTTCCATCAAAAAATTGATGATCTATGCTGGTTTTCTCTATGTGTTTCACAACAAAACTTGCTTCCTCAGGAGAGGCACAGATTAATATCCAGGGATAGAAACAGATTGGATTGAGAGAAGAAAGTGAAAAAAAACACCCAACCTAAAAATCCGGACTTACGGTTCAGATGGTTGCAGGAGACCTCTACAAATAGACAGTAAAAAAATGAATAATCAAATACACTGGGCAGTGGGCAGAGTCACATCAGGCTGGGCAGCAGGCAGAGGCACATCAGGCTAGGCAGTGGGTAGAGGCACATCAGGCTGGGCAGCAGGCACCAGATCAGCAGGCTGGGCAGCAGGCTGGGTAGCAGGCACCATATCAGCATGCTGGGGCACTGGATATGCAGGCTGGGCAGCGTGCACCAGATCAGTAGGCTGGGCAGCATGCACCGGATCATCCGACGGGGCACCGGGCACTGAATCAGCAGGCTGGGCAGCGGGCACTGGATCAGCAGGCTGGGCGGGCATTGGATCAGCAGGCTGGGCAGCGGGCACTGGATCATCAGGCTGGGTCAGATGTATGTAATGCACATTGTGCAAGGGTCAGGAGTATACTGCAAAGCACTCCATTTGTTTAACCACTTGCCGACTGCCTAATGACGATTTACGTCGGCAGTCAGCCCCTCACAGGCAAAGCGACGTAGGTCTACTTCGCTAGGCTGTGAGGCTCTAGGGAGCGAGCGCGTGCTCACGGACCCCCCCGCACGTGTGCCCGGCGGACCTGATGTCCGCCGGGCACTCACGATCGTCCGTTAGAGAGGGAGAAAGGCAGGCGGCTAATGTAAACACAGACGCTTGTCATTCTCCCCTGTGTAAGAATGGAGATCACACGGTTCTACTATGTAGGACCGTTGATCTCTGTTCTTACACCAGTAGCCACATCCAATCCAATCAGTAAGAATCACGCCCCTAGGGACACACTTAACCCCTCCCTCTCAAATAAAGTTAGCTCCTTCCCTGCCAGTGTCATTTTTACAGTAACAGTGCATATGTATAGCACTGATTACTGTAGTAATGTCACTGGTAACCCCAAAAGTGTCAAAAATGTCAGTCAAGGGTCCGATCTGTCCGCCGCAATGTCGCAGTCCCGCAAAAAAAATCGCAGATCGCCGCCATTACTCGTTAAAAAAAAAACAACAAAAATGACAAAAATCTTTCCTTTAGTTAGTAAACGCAATAACTTTTGCGCAAACCAATCAAAATACGCTTTTTGAGATTTTGTTTATCAAACATAGGTAGCATAAAACAAATTGGCCTAAAATGTTAAAAAATTTAGATTTTTACATTTTTTTGGGGGGGAATTTCATATAAAAAAATGTGAAAAATATTGTTATTTTTGCAAAATTTACGCTCTTTTTTTGTTTATAGCGCATGATCAAAAAATCGCACAGGTGATCAAATACCACCTAAAGAAAGCCCAGTTTGTGGGAAAAAAAGGACATCAAATTCGTTTAGGTACAGCGTCGCACGACCGTTAAAGTCACGCAGTGCCGAATAGCAAAATAGGCCCTGGTCAGGAAGGGAGTAAAATCTTCCGGGGCTTAAGTGGTTAATTCCACCCCCTTAATTCATAGCATGGCATACCACTATGAGGTATTTTGACAATACACATGCACACATCTACATACAAGCACACTTACACTCACAGACATACATACAGTCACATACAGTATATACGCTCACATACATACACAAAAGCACATGCACACTCTCATACATACTGTATACACACTCACAAACATGCACACTCTCACATACATACATACATACATACATGTGCATATACAGTACATTTACACAAACTCACATAAATACATACACTAACACCACATGCTTATAGCCTTTTCAAAATACATACATTCACTGTATCTGACTGACTGAGGTGTCTTCTCCACTTAGCTGGCTTTCACTTTGGTAAGCCTCATGCAACTGGGCAGTCTACTGGGTACTTGTGTGATTACAGTGTTGCATGGTGGAGGATCACGAGGCAGAAAAGATACAGCCTTCCCTCTATTCTCTGACCTCATCATGCTGGCCTGGGACAAACTCTGAAGACTGCTATGTGGGGGGGGGGGGGGGGCAATGATTGGTACTGTAGGCTGTAGTGCATCTACTGCTAACTGGGGTGGGTTTACAGCTTCTTCCAGCATGTGATAAGGAGGGCTAGCTCACCACATAGCACCCCTACCCCCCCCCCCCCCAAACACACTTCAAAAATTGCTCAAGTTTTGGGAAATATTTTAAAGAAAATTATGCATAATCATCAATATTAATATGCAAGCACTTAGTATGATGGTTGATCCCTTATATTTTGTACTTGTAATCTTCTATGTGAAAATCTAGGATGCCCTACATTCAGCCTCAATAGTATACCTTTGCTTTTTTGATGTTGCTATCATATTCGGAAGCAGAAAGGCAAGGCAAATAAACTGAACATACTGTAATAATGATTTATGAATGCTCAGTAAAACATAAGGTGTGCACTATGCAATAACTTCTAAAGATTTTTATAACATTTTGAAAGAAATATATTTCTTATTTTCAAGCTATTTAACAGAAAATGTACAAGCTTTACATTTCCATTTATTACTTCAAAGAGGGATTTCATCCCTTGGTAAATTTTATTTAAACTCCTCTTACCTTTCACCAAAAATAACATACTCACACACCCAGCAATTCCAACCTTGTTGTACTATGACTGCCCCCTTTGCTGCTGCTTACTTTCATCCGCCATGAGGACATACGATCAGGCTCACTTATCAATACGTGCATATCCCAGGAGCCTGTATTAGCAGTGTTACATCATTCCTGCCTAAGTGACAACGGAGGCAGAGGGTAGGCTGGACTGGATGCTTGGAAAAAATCAACAAAAAACTTAGCTTTTTTTATATTGGGGAGGAGGCAGACATGAGGCCAAGTATTCTTTTCAATGAAGGTCTGTTTAATGACCTGTTACACTTCACTGATATTGACTGTCATTGGAGGAGGTGAGCAAACCAATCCAAGTGAGTCTGAGTTTGTGAAGGACATTACCACTTCACTTGAGGTGGATGCTTGCAGATGAGTGATCTGTCAACTTACCATCCATGCCATTTTTTGGTCATATATGTGCTTTTGTAACTTTGATGGACCTCCCATCATTCCTAGCATCTAATCTGACCAAGAAAATAGCTTTTTATTACCACCTACAGTAGAAAGTCAGCAGAAGTGAAGTGTATGAGCTCTCTTGCCATACAAAAAACCAAGCAAACGAGAGCAGACTGCCAGTTTACGGACTTAGATTGGAGAGGAAGTTGAAAGAGGGCAGTAACAAAAAAAGGCCCCCAGTGCTCAGACCAGTGCAGCACTCAGTCCCCAATATTCCAGAACAACAAAAAAGACAATTTGCCCAAGAGACTTTTGCTCAGGAAAAAAATGCATAAAGTGTAAAAAAATACAAAATGTATTTAGATTTACATAAAAAACAACATATACATGTTCATATTCATTGTGTAAAAGTAAGGTCATCTTTTAACCAATGTACATTCCGAGATGCCAACATAATTTATGAATCTATGTTCATTTGCAGACACTGTGATCTCTAAGCATTTCGTGGGACAGCACCCACTTCATTAGGAGACCGTCGCAGTTGGTTTATATGTGCATCTATGGAAAAACCAAATGAGTAAATACGTTGAATATGTGTTTAACAGTTAATAGAGAACATACAAGTGATAGCGGTAAATCAGGCGGTACTTCAGTTTCAGTGGATAGAGTCCAGGAAATGTATGACAAAATATACTCATATGGAAGTAAATTGGATACCACTCAAGACCACATGAAACAATTAAAAGAGATGGCATCTAGATCTCAGATGCTGCAAGTGGCCACAGCAAAGGTTATCCTCAGGAGCTGAGGGTAGGTGGGTGACCAGGAGGTAGGGCAGAAAAGGGGGCAGGACCCCCACTGCAGAACCCCTATGGAAAAAATGGGTTGGACAATAAGACCTTAAGTGAGATGACATAAAAAAATGATGAATGAAGGGAAGGGAAAAGTTGACATACCCGATGGGATGTAGAAGAGAATGACCAAAAGTGCTCCATATATATAACCAGGTAACAATGTCAACTGAGGTGATGATAGTGCAGGAAGGGTATATATAAAATACCAAACAAGGAAGAAGAAGAAATGTGAGGGAAACATACCTTTGTGAAAAGAGGACAAAGAGAAACCCAAAGGGCACTGCAGCATGGAGGGCTACTGCATACAGCCAACTTATCAGACAGGGTCTGTGGGTGGGAGGTCCCCTCTTATAGCACAAGTTCTCCTTGCAGTAACCACTACCCAGCATCATGCATGGGGGGGGGGGGGAGACAAAAAGCTCCTCCCATCAAGACGGCAGTAGATCCTCTTATGTAGGGACTATGAGTATGATTCAAAGAAGATAGGACCCAGGCATGCTCATGGCATACTGTTTCTTTATTAACAGCTAAACAAAGGCTGAAAACAATTAGAAGTTCATCCAGCCAACGAACGTTTCCCATTCAGTCAACATGCTTTCTCAATGTGTTCTATTTCAAATGCTGCTTTATGCATTGACACACATAGACCCAGTATCACGTACCTGGTGGAGACCAAGCTGTAGAGGGGGCTTCTCTTGCACCTCCTGTCCAACACCCCTGATAGAGATGACAGGCAGTGTAGGACACAGAGTGGCACGAGGGCCGGTATAGCAGGTGATGTCTTGGCAGAAGACTGATGGCTGTGGATCACCGGATGAACACCTGGAACTCAGTGATGCTGGATGAGAAGGCAGGAGCGAAGTCTGAACACAAGCCAAGGGGTTGTCAACAGCCGGACAGCACGGGTACAGGAACGTGAGACAGAAGCGGAGTCAGGATACAAGCCAAAGTCGGTACACAGTCTGGCAGCAAGGTACAAAGGCATAAAGCAAAGGCAGGGTCAAACACAGGCTGAGGTCACAGGTAGGCAGGCAGGAATCCAAGGAGAGTCAAAAGGCAAGCCGGGTCGGTATAACGGGAAATCCACAAGCAGGTCAGGGCACAGGTAAACAGGAACACAAGCTGAAAGACCACTCAGCAATGTGCTCCTGTCACCGCTTGGTATAAATAGGCCGTTTGGCGCCAATTGCGTGCGCACGTTGCGTACGCACGTTCGCGCGTTTGCGCATTCGCACATTCCTTCCAGTGTGCACTGAGCGTCTCTTACACCCAGTCTGTCCAGACAGTATGGTTACAGGCTGATTTGGCAGTATCCACAGACAGCTTAACTCTTCAATAAACACAGAAGTTGAATCCAAACACTATTGTACTTCAGCTAATTGCAGTACAGAGGATGTTTTTCCAGTCTTTTGAAATATAAAAAGACAATGACTTTCCTAAGTCCTGTATCTGTGAACATTTAACACTGGCTGAGGGAGCATGGAAGAAGTGGGGAGGGTCTAGCTAGGACTAAACTAATTAACACTAAACAGAAGGGGAGTACAATGGAAGATACCAGTGGCGGCTGGTTCATTGGGGGCGCCTCCCCCCCCTATCCATGCGCACGGCCCCCTAATCTACATGCAGGGCCCCCGGACGCAAGGAGTTAAACATGTTTTTTTTTTTTTAGTATGTGACTAGAGCCAGAGGTACAAAACGATAATAATAACCTCATTCAGTACAATACATACATGGCATACATGGAAGTGGGCAGAACAGAAGGGCTCAGCCCAGACAAATGATGTAGGTGTTTTTTTGTAATTAAAATATGAAAATATTCCCTTATCAATTTTAATACCTTGTCAGATATTTCACATACCTCTCAAAGTGAGATCAGACTCTACACTCACACTTGCATTACAGGTGCTGGCTTGGCTCTTCCCCACTGAAGCAATCAGTTGTATCAGTAACAGAAATGACACACAGCAAGATGCAAAACATCTTCCTTTATGATAATAATCAGCAAGAAACAGGTGTTTATTATCCCGCGCTCCCTAACCTTATGTGTTCCTCACTTCTAACCTGTGTCAATAATCCGTTAAAAGTTTTATTCTGACATGTTTTGCGCTAGGCACACTGCTTTCTCAAAGATCTTTAATACCTTGTTGAAGCAGATTACATTTGCTTTAGCTTTTGCAGGTAAAAAGGTATTCATTACATACTATACTACCCTCCTGTCTTCCGGGACCTACAAACGCCTTCAAATACAGGAGTCCTAGATGTACTGTATTAAACATATGTGTGTGTTTTATGATTTTTATTCAAACTTTACATGGAAGAATTTGTTTAGAAGTTTGACTTAGCAACATACATCAAGTTCCTTTTAAGGGAATACTTCTCAAACAAATGCTTTTGGATACAATGGGAACAATTAACTATTGTTGTATTTTAGTTAGATGTTTTTATTATCTCTGTAACTACAGTAAAGGACTCTGTAACCCAGGCAAACAATATCTTTTTTTTTTTTTCTATAAATGACCTATGTCATGTATGCTACCACAGTGCCATTTTGAGGTCGACTTGGAGAATGTTTCTCCAATTTAAACTCAGTAATGCTAAAGGGGCCACACCCATGTGGGGATGGTACATTTTCCCAATAAAAGGTCATCAGGCACAAGCTGAAAAGAGGACTCTATAATGGCTTAACACCAATGAAGGTCTGTACCAGCCAGAAGAAGCTATACCTAAATACACTTTTGCATGATCTCCCGCAACTGCTTATTGATTAAACCTGGGATCCTCATTGTCTACAAAGATCATGAACCCACTCTAACCTGAGTTAAGTAACTTTTCAGCATATTTCTACTGTTTATAGACCATGGTTTCTGCTTATTTGCTAGGAGCATTTTGCTTGATATAGGTATACAGTATCTGTCAGTCTTGTATTGTATTCCTATAATTGTAATAATAGTTTTGTCTGTACAGCATTTTTGTGTAGTAAAAGCACAATTATACACTGCAAACATCTGAGCTTCTTTGCTTATAATGCAAAGTGACCTTAATAGAGGAAAGCCAAACAAAATATCTACTTTTCTCCATATGTTTATCCTTTTCTTTACTGCTCCTTACTACTGGATATTTTGTTTTTAAAAAATAACATTTTTTTGGTGGTTAGAGATGGGTATGCACCTTCTATATATGTTATCTTTTTGGGCTTTATTTCTATATGATTTCAACTTTTGTATAACTTTGCTGTATGATTCCTTCATTTGGGGGATCAGGGAATCATTCCTCCAGGGTATAGGGTCCCTCCCACTAAAAGACAGTGAGCATTGTGATGTTAAAAGGTAGCACCATTGTGACAATAAAGAGAATGTGGTGGGAACATGCATGTGGGCATAGGGATTTACACAACACGTGGCATGAAAGGCCAGTGGTGCATCATCTAGACCCTGGCCCCCATAATAGGAAACACACAGCTAGTGGGGAGATCCCTCTAATGAAGCTGAGTGTAGCCGGGAAAACTGCTTAGGTTTTTCTCAACCCCCATGCTACCTCCTGTTGATGGGGAAACCTTTTTTTGATCCTGAGCAATATGGACCGTCACACAAGTACCTGATCATAGTCTAACCAGCACAGGGTCACCAGAGCAGCCATAAACTTCTATACCAGTGTCACCAGTGCAGCCATAAGCACCTGTACCTGATCACCATCACACCAGTATAGTGTCATCAGAACCAGCTAAAACCTGAACCTCATGTCCAAAAAAAGGTACACAATTGAGGGGGTCTTCCAGTTTCTGAGCAGGACAGATGAGAGTAGCTGGGAGCTCCCACTGTCAGGTTCTGATTGCGAAAATGAACCTGTGGAATAAATGCCTCTGATTCAGAGGAGAAAAAGGTAACAACAAAAAGAATCAAGTGTACTGAACAGCAGCAGGCAAGCACTCTCAGAGCAGTACACACTGGTGAAGTGGCAAGCACCAGAAGAGCAGTGCACCTAGATGAAATGCCAAGTACAAGTAGCGATGTGTCCACTTGTCACTTAATTTCATACAAGACTGCAATCAATTCATGGGAGGAGTAAATTCAAATGACCACATGATAATGCTCTATCTAGCAATCAGAAGATTTGTTCACTAATACATAAATGTGTCCATCTATCTGTTCTTATTGGCCTTGTATAACTCCTACATCATCTACTTGTCTCCTTCCTAAAATACCAAGAAGAGGTTGTAACAGCCAGCCCTTATTTATCAAGTAGGCCCTGCACCTAAAAACCTTTGTTTTGATGCAGTCAGCAGGCTGCATGAGAGGCACCCCCCTGATATCATCCCTCCTACCAAAACATGCCAAAGACAAAAAAATGTTGTGTACACATCAAAAGATGGTGTACGGTGTGACATGTTACCTTTGTCCCCAATGTCCCTCACAACCTGGCCTCTGCATAGTAGACTGCTTCTGTCACTACCATACCTCACTATGATAGGTTGGTGGTTTTTTTCATGAATCAACGTTACTTATACACTTTTTTGCACTTTATGGACACTCTTGTTTAATATTCAAAAGGACTTTTTTTTTTTATTGAAAGGACTTTTTTATGTTCACTTAACACTGGATTTTGCATCTATTTCATTATATCACTTTCATATGATAGATTTTTTTCAATGATATATTTTGCTCATAATTTATTCACTGCATGTTTAGTTGTTTTCATGCCACATATTTTACCATATGATTATTCATGATTGCTCTATTAGGATTTAGCACCGCTTCTTATTTTTTGTGATCATTTACAGCTGGTATCATAGTTGGTTAAGTGGCTACTTACCTTTTTGTTATTTTTGCTTGACCTAGTGCAGATTTTTTTCTCATATACCTTACTGTGACATTAGTGAAGTTATTGTGAAGGTGTTTCTTCTATGTCTCACATTGTCCTGTTAATCAACCAGGTTTCTGTCTGTCACCTGAACTGACCTTTTGCCTGCATATTTACCATATCTCTGCTTCGCACCTGAACTGACTTCAGCCTGTTAATTGATCATGTGTTTTGCCTGCTGCCTAGACTGATCTTTTGCCTGCTGTGACAGTGTGAGGTCCTTCCAATATAGTAGTGAGACTCAAGACAACACTGGGTTCTCATGTTTGCAGAGCAAGGGGCTTCAGAGTATTGTTTTAGAGTGGATAAAACAAAGCTTTTGGTTTTTGCAGGATTTTGAAATTCCTGAATCAGGGTCTGGTGTTTGGAAGCTTTGAAGAGCTTTGGGTTGGAAGAAGCCTCTACCCCTGTATCAAGGTCTTCTCAGAGACCAACAGGCTACTACACTTAAGCAATGCCCCCAGAATATCACACTGCATACTGAAACGTCTCTGCCAGCTGTCTGAACTAGCCTTGGCCTGTTTATTGACTATGTTTTTTCCTGCTGCCTGGACTGATCATTTCTAATAGGTGCTATCTGCATTCTGTGAAAAAAATTGTTACTTGTGAAAATCAATAGTGCCGAAAGCTGCACTCACAAAATTGCAGACGACAATATCAATACATATAAAAAGGAAGAAGTGTTGGGCTGTCATCATAAAAGTGCTTAAATATGGATAAATACTAATAAACAGTTAATCATCGTGCATATAGTGCCTAAAGAAGATGGTAAATGCATCCAATTAATATACGTGTAATTTTATCAATAAAGTCCGTGTTATCATGCAGGAAAAAATAAAGTGCAAAATCCAGAGAAATTATTGAAAAATGATACAAAATCCCAAATAAAATCAATTGTTAAAAATGGTGTTAAATGCATGCACTTCCACTCCAAGATGAGTAAATAAGCCTCTTACTGGATAATAAGATCTTGTTAAGGTCCGACCTCTCTTTAGTGAGCACACCCCTTATATTAGATATGGAACATATCTCCCTATCAGGAAGGCCAATATGGCATTTAATTACTTGGAAACAGTGTTCGGATCAAGTTGGTTTGTGTCTACCATATGGCATTGGCCATGCCCCAAATTACAGTAAATAAGAAAAACACAACAAGCTCAGTTTGGTAAGACATCCAGAAAAGCAAAGCTATTATTGTTGCAAAATTGGTCAATGCAGCTTTATATGGCAGTATCCAGTGCCTGTCACATGACTTCCATCCCTCTCCCTTCTGAGTTTAAGAGTAGCCAGTGGGCATGTTTTCTGAAGGCTAGCGACATCACTTCCAGGGACACCATTCCCATCTACCCTCTGCTGACAACTTCCCTACTGAAACCACAGGCACTCTTTGGTTTACCCTTTGTTCAGCCTCCTTTATTTGTTGGCCATTGAACATAGCATTGTGCATGGGGGCAGCCATGTAGCAGTGGGTTAGGTTTCCTTGGCTTTTAGAAATAGTGGCAGCTGTAGTTAAAGCTATACTTTGCTGTATTCCCTGACCACGCATACAGATGCCACCATTACAGTACATTGTTTTCTATTCAGTGTTCATTGATTTTTTTGATACACAAAATGCAATATCGGGTACATAATTAGTCCAAACATTGAAAACACATTGTACATGTGGTAGTCAGGACATGTAGTAGTAAGGAAAAATATATAAAATCCAGACTGAAGCTCAACCTCGATAAATAAATGTCTAATATATCCCTAAGTAGAAGCATGTGTGAGAGATCCGGCAAATAGCTTGACACATGTAATTATTAAAGAAGAATAGCTTTATAAAACACATATTAGTAAACATATAAATATATATACCCCGGTAGGGGGCATAATCTGTGGAACTAAATAACATAAATGAAGCCTCTCCCTAAAATTAGTATTCAAAAATGGATAACTATATGTGGCTAAGTATCCTTCAGAGTTCATAGAAAAATCCTCTGATAGAATATATTGTGAGACCAACTCTCATATAAACAATGTAGATAGGCCCCTGCATGTGGCTAGATATCATTCAGAGTCTATTAAGACTTCCTTTAATGGAATACAATATAAGACCAACTCCTATATGAGCAGTGTAGAGCCAGAGTGAATTATGGCACATGTGTCAAAAATCACTAGAAGACTCACAGGGAGAGGTGCCCATGTCATTGCATATAGGCTTCATGTAGCTTGTAGCATGGTACCCTGTACCCTCCCCTGTTGGCAACTAGATCCTCATAGGAAAGTTCTTCCAACTGATAGTGTATAACTCATAATTGCCCAGTAGGGTAGAGTCACCAATTTTGATCAGATAAAGTTCCAAGCCATATATCACATTTAAATTGATGGAGTAATACATAGCCGTCCATGTGGGTCTTGAAAGATCCAGACTGTTCTCATAGAAGGTAGTGGTCTGTGGGTCTGTGTCTTATAACTCCCACTCACAAGAACTAGACAACCTGAGCCCCTAGGAGCATAAAGGGTTTGTGGAAATTACGTAATAATGTAAACCTGGTTATTAAATCTGCCGACAAAGGGGGAATATTGTACTTATGGACCAGGACAGATATTTGACCATGTGTGAATGTATTCTTTCTAACAGGACCTGGTATACCCAATCTCTCACTTAAATATGGAACAAGATAAAAAAATGATTGTTTAACTTTGTAGACAGGGCCTACTGTGACAGAGTTATTGACAAGGAGATGGTAGAATGTCTAAAAGTAGACAAGAAGACTATAGGTTGGGCACTCCTAAGACCTCTGGAAAATCTGAAGAAGTGTCTATGGGGCTCTATGATGACATCAGTAATTATAATACTAAATAAGGTATAATGCCTACTATCATGAATAATACTCCTGGCAATGATTTTCCTAGAGATCATTAACATTCTTCTCTTATTAATTTTAGAAAACCTCTAAATAGATAACTTGCTGTTCTTGTTAGGCATCCTATGTCATGTGGTGCAGGCAGAATACGTACTTATACTGTCATATTTCAACATCCTCTCTTATAGGCACCATGAATTTGCCTGCCATTTAAAACTTTGTAGCCTTGTCATTTCAAAGCCATTCATGGCTAAAGAGTGAATTGCAGAATTTTAAAAATAAATCAAAGTAATCTCTTAAAAATGCTGCCTCTGTAAAGGTTTATAACTCTCTTTTTTTATTGTTCTCAGGGGTTTCCTTTTTCTTTTTGCATGGTAAAACATAATGGTGAGGAGGTTAGAAAGGAATTACGGGCCTTTTACATTAATGTTTAAATGTAAGGAATTAAAAGATTCTTAAATAATCCATATAATAAAACATCTAAACAGTATTTTATATCATTTGTGGGCTGTGGTGGCCAAATTTCTGTGTATAGATTCTTAGATCTGCACAGAGCTTGAAGCTATCACAAAGGAGTCTGACTCTCTGTTGGATTTGTAATATTTGTAAGGACTTTGTCCTAGTTCTTCTGCTGGGTGCTGCTTTGTATTTTATAGCCAAGTAGGGGTGTGATTACAAGCTGCTATAAGGGAGCTCTTTTCTAAAGTTTGCTGGTTGTGTAACACCAGTAACTGTTTAGCAAGCTGTAACATGGGTAAATAGGAACATTTATCAGATCAGCAAAAATACCTGCAGAGTTTGGCCAAGAGGTTCTGCCAATTTGGTAAATGTTAGTGACTGGCTTTTTAGAGGGTTTCATGGGGAAAAAATGGAAAAGCAAGTAGCCATGTGTCTAGAATATCTGGAATAGATGGAACACATACAGGAAAATCCATTGGCCCAATCAAGAATTTGGGGCAAAACAAACACAGGAACCTTTGCTGTTGGGATTGAGCACACAGCCAGGAACTGAGGCATATCGATTTTGTTGCTTGTCTTTCCAGGAAATCTAAGCCAGCTCAGCCCAAAATACTCCACCTGGCCCTTCAGTTGTATAATATACAGTATGCCACACGGTTCTCAAGAATGTGTAATTTAAAGGTTAAGTTCACCTTTTCCAGAAAATAGTCTAATGCAGTCCAGGGCTCCCAATAGGTATTAAAAAACTATTCGGTTGCTGTTACACACTGAAACTTCCAGCTTGCTCTAAGCTGTGAAACTGCTTACATACTGTAAAACAAGTCTGTATATTATTTCTGGCCATAACTGTTTACATACCATGCAGTGAATCAGTATAATATTTCTGTCCGTTGTCTCTACAATAACACACTCTAAATGTTATGTCACAGTATAACCTGCCTGATATCTCCCTTCTAAACTGCATCCTATTAACCACTTTACAACCGGAGGATTTTGCTGTCTTACGTCCAGACCACTTTTTGTGCTTCGGCACTGTGCGACTTTAACTGACAATTGTGCGGTCATGCAATGTGGTACCCAAACGAAATTTACGTCCTTTTTTTCCCACAAACAGAGCTTTCTTTTGGTGGTATTTGATCACCTCTGCGCTTTTTATTTTTTGCGATATTAATAAAAAAAGAGCGAAAATTTTGCAAAAAAATGAAATTTTCAACTTTGTCTTTTAAAAAAATATCCAATATACTCAATTTATGTCATATTTTTTGGTCAAAATATATTTAGCTACATGTCTTTGACAAAAAAAATTCAATGAGCGTATTTTTATTGGTTTGCGCAAAAGTTATAGCGTCTACAAACTATGGTGTAAATACTGAAATTTTACGCAGCTTTAATTTCTGACTGCCTATCTCAATTCATGAAGTGCTAAAATGGCAGGGCAGTACAAGACCCCCCCAAATTACCACTTTTTGGAAAGTAGACATCCTAAGGAATGTTCTGAGATGCATGTTGAGCTCATTGAATATTTAATTTTTTTGTCACAGGTGTTTGAAAAATGAATAAAAAAAAAAATTTTTTTTTTTTTTAACACAAAGTTGTCACTAAAAGATAAATTTCTCACACATGCCATGGGTATATGTGTAATTACACCCCAAAATATATTCTGCTGCTTCTCCTGAGTACAGGGATACCACATATGTGAGACTTTTTGGGAGCCTATCTGTGTACGGGACCCCGAAAATCAATCTCCATCTTTAGGTTTTCTAATGGCGTAAATTGCTGATTTTACTCCTCACTACCCATCACAGTTTCGGAGGCCCTGAAATTTCAAGATAGCACAAAACCCCCCAAATGACCCCATTTTGCAAAGTAGACACCCCAAGCTATTTGCTGAGAGGCATGGTGAGTCCATGGAATATTTTATATTTTGCCACAAGTTTTGGGAAAATTACAATTTTTTTTTTTTTAACACAAAGTTGTCACTAAAAGATAAATTTCTCACACATGACATGGGTATATGTGGAATGACACCCCAAAATACATTCTGCCGCTTCTCCTCAGTATGGGGATACCCCATGTGTGAGACTTTTTGGGAGCCTAGCTGTGTACGGGACCCCGAAAATGAATCTCCATCTTTAGGTTTTCTAATGGCGTAAATTGTTGATTTCACTCCTGACTACCCATCACAGTTTCGGAGGCCCTGAAATTTCAACATAGCACAAAACCCCCCCAAATGACCCCATTTTGCAAAGTAGACACCCCAAGCTATTTGCTGAGAGGCATGGTGAGTCCATGGAATATTTTATATTTTGCCACAAGTTCCGGGAAATATATTATTATTATTTTTTTTTTTGTTTTTTTACACAAAGTTGTCACTAAATGATATATTGCTCACACATGCCATGGGTATATGTGAAATGACACCCCAAAATACATTCTGCTGCTTCTCCTGAGTACAGGGATACCACATGTGTGAGACTTTTTTGCAGTCTAGCCGAGTACAGGTCCTCGAAAGCCAACCCCCACTTTCAGGCTTTCCAGGGGCGTAAATTGTTGATTTCACTCCTGACTACCTATCACAGTTTCGGAGGCCATGAAATGCCAAGACAGCACAACCCCCCTCCAAATGACCCCTTTTCGGAAAGTAGACACCCTAAGCTATTTGCAGAGAGGCATGTTGGGTGTTTTGCAGATCTCACTTTTTGTCACAAAGTTTTGGAAATTGAAAAAAGAGGAAAAAAAATGCATTTTCCTGTTTTTTCTTCATTTTCCAAAAAAAATGAGAGATGCAAAATACTCACCATGCCTCTCAGCAAATAGATTAGAGTGTCTACTTTGCAAAATGGGGTCATTTTGGGGGGTTTTGTGCCATCTTGGCGTTTCATGGCCTTCAAAAGTGTGATAGGTAGTAAGGAGTGAGATCAACAATTTACGCCCTTAGAAAGCCTGAAGGTGGGGAGTGGTTTTCCGGGTCCTGTACGCGGCTAGACTGCAAAAAAGTCTCACACATGGGGTATCCTTGTACTCAGGAGAAGCAGCAGAATGTATTTTGGGGTGTCATTTCACATATACCCATGGCATGTGTGAGCATTATATCATTTACTGACAACTTTGTGTAAAAAAAAAAAAAAAAAATAATAATTTTCCTGAAACTTGTGGCAAAATATAAAATATTCCATGGACTCATCATGCCTCTCATCTAATAGCTTGGAGTGTCTACTTTGCAAAATGGGGTCATTTGGGGGGGTTTTGTGCCATTTTGGCATTTCATGGCCTTCAAAAGTGTGATAGGTAGTAAGGAGTGAGATCAACAATTTACGCCCTTAGAAAGCCTGAAGGTGGGGAGTGGTTTTCCGGGTCCTGTACGCGGCTAGACTGCAAAAAAGTCTCACACATGGGGTATCCTTGTACTCAGGAGAAGCAGCAGAATGTATTTTGGGGTGTCATTTCACATATACCCATGGCATGCGTGAGCAATATATTATTTAGTGACAACTTTGTGTAAAAAAACAAAAAAAAAAAAACAAATTGTCATTTTCCTGAAACTTAGGGCAAAATATAAAATACTCCATGGACTCAATATGCCTCTCAGCAAATAGCTTTGGGTGTCTACTTTCCAAAAAGGGGTAATTTGGGGGGTGTTTGAACAGTCCTGGCATTTTATGCTCAATTTTAGCAACACATCACCCACTCTTCTAACCACTTGAAAACCAAGCCTTTTCTGTGAGTTTTTGTTTACATGAAAAAATATTTTTTTTTCACAAGAAAATTACTTTGAACCCCCAAACATTATATATTTTTTTAAAGCAGAGGCCCTACAGAACAAAATGGTGGATGTTGCAATTTTTTTTGTTACACGGTATTTGCGCACACATTTTCCAAACGCAATTTTTGCGTAAAAAAAACACTTTTTTTATTTTTAATGCAGAAATACACTATATAATTCCAAATTGTTTGGTAAAATTTAAAAGATGATCTTATGCCGAGTTCATAGACACCTAACATGACATGCTTTAAAAATTGCGCACGCCCGTGCCGCGGCAACAAACTACGTACGGTTTTAAAAGCCTTTAAAAGTCTTTACAGGTTACCACTTTGGACTTACAGAGGAGGTCTACCACAACAATTACTGCCCTCGACCTGGCGTTCACGGCGATACCTCACATGCATGCTGAAATTGCGGTTTACATATGACACTAGACCAACGCTTGTGTGCGCATTTGCGCGCAAGCACGGGGGGACAGGGGGGCTTGATTTTTTTTTTTGTTTTTTTTTTTTTTATTTGCTTTCTTATGTTATTTTGACACCTTTTCTTTCATTTTTTTTTCTTTAATCATTTTTATTGTTATCACGGTGAATTTAAATTTCCTCTATGATAGCAATCTGTAGTGACAGGTACTCTTTTTAAAAAAAATTGGGGTCTTTTATACTCTAGATCTTTCCTCTGACCTTAACGCATCTGATCATACCAAAATTGGTGTGATAAAATACTTTCCCAATTTCCCAATGGCGCTGTTTATTTCTGGCGAAACAGAAGTCATGAAATGCTCGTAGCCTCCGGCATCTTAGGCCATAGAGATGATTGGAGCCATTCTCATCTCCAATCAGCTCTATGGTTAGATAATTGAACCACCGGCTGCACTCTCGGGTTAACCGGTGGGACAGGAGAGCCCGAGAAAAACCGTGGAAGGCAGCGGAAGGCGGCAGGAGGGGGGGGGAGTCCCCTCCCACTGCATGTAAAAGCAGTCTAGCGGCCAATTATCCGCTAGGATTGCTTTTACATGTAAGCCGACCGCTTGCTGTAAAAAACGATACCAAGATGATGCCTAAATCTGCAGGCATCATCCTGGTATAACCACTCAAAGTCCAGCAACGTACCAGTACATTGCTGGTCTTTGTTTGGCATATAGGTTTTTTTTTTTTCATGCAGCCTGTGGGCTGAACGAAAAAAAAGAGAACCTATCAGAAATCAGCACAGGAATAATGCGTGGGTATACACGACACTATCCACGTATACCAAAATAGGGTTTTAACTGCAGTGCTGAAATCAGAAAATCACCACAGCTGCTATCAGCAAAGGTATCCATATATGCTGAGCGCAAACGCTGTTTGTGTCAGAATATATAAAATCAATGCATGGTAGCCGACGAGTACCTGCAAGAGAAACAGGTCACAAAAGAATGAAAAAACAAACAAAGTACATTAAAAAAAAGTACATTAGGAAGAGTAGGACATATAAAATGACTGACACAACAAAAGTTTTTGGATTCTCATCATTAACCGCCCAAACAACCACCCACTGAATTTAATGATGGGTATACACGGCACTATCCACGTATACCAAAATAGGATTTTAACTGCAGTGCTGAAATCAGAAAATCACCACAGCTGCTATCAGCAAAGGTATCCATGTATGCTGAGCGCAAACACTGTTTGTGTCAGAATATATGAAATCAATGCGTGGTAGCCGACGAGTACCTGCAAGAGAAACAGGTCACAAAAGAATAAAAACAAACAAGTACATTAAAAGTACATAGGAAGTGTAGAAGAACATAAAAAATGACTGAGACGACAACTATTTTTGGCTTTTATGTATTTTTTTTTTTTTCTTCAAACGTCGAGTTCCAGGTTCCAGGTTCGGGTCTCTCAAAATGACGATAGCCATCGAACATCTTTTGAGACCCTGTGTAAATGTGCCCTAAGCTGTGCCGTGCTGTACCCTATGCTAATAATCCACTAGTGTGTGGTAGCGACGGAAACAGTCACCGTGGCAAAGACCAGGTCGGTCAGGACAGTCGGGACAATAATTCCGGGTGTCACGCCTAAATCCGCGCTTGCTGCAGACACGGCATCTTTTTTGGGGGTATCGTTTGGTATCGGTACTCGGGAGGTATTGCGGAAAATGCCTCTCATGCAGCCGCCTCACTGCATCTGGTTGGGGAAGTTGGGCAGGAGCACCAGCTGAATACAGAAGGGCTCTGATTATCTCTTCTTGGAATTGAAAGAAGGATAATGTTCCAGCAGACGCTTTGTATAAGACAAAAGCGTTGTAAACAGCCAATTGAAATAGGTATACAGACACTTTTTTGTACCAGCGTCTGGCCTTACGGGCAATTAAGTACGGTCCCATCATCTGGTCGTTGAAGTCCACCCCTCCCATTTTACGGTTATAGTCGTGGACACAGAGGGGTTTCTCAACAACAACACCGGTGACCGTAGTAATTTGGACTGCCGTTTCTGGGTGAATGGAGGACAGCACGTAAACGTTTTGTTTGTCCCTCCACTTCACTGCAAGCAATTCCTCGCACCTCAAGCAGACTCTCTCCCCCGAGCTCAGTGGGGCATTCACTAGCCGTTGGGGGAAGCCCCGGCGATTAGATCGCACGGTGCCACAAGCGCCAATTTGCAATTGATAGAGGTGTCTAAAAAGTGGCACGCTTGAATAGAAATTGTCCACGTACAAGTGGTACCCCTTTCCGAATAAGGGTGACACCAAGTCCCAAACTATCTTGCCGCTGCTCCCTATGTAGCCTGGGCAGTCGGGGGGCTCCACAGTGCTATCTTTTCCCTCATAGACACGGAAATTAACTGTATAGCCTGTGGCCCTGTCACAAAGCTTATACAACTTGACCCCGTATCTGGCACGCTTGCTGGGGAGGTACTGTTTGATAGCAAGGCGACCAGTAAACTTAATCAGGGACTCGTCAACGCAGACATCTTGTTGGGGGGTAAACAAGGCTGCGAACCGCTGATTGAAGTGGTCTATGAGGGGCCGAATTTTGTGGAGCCGATCATATTCAGGGTCTCCCCGAGGACGACAGAGTTCATTGTCGTTGAAATGCATGAACCGAAATATTTGTTGGTATCGAGCCCTGGACATAACAGCAGAGAACACGTACATTTGATGAATTGGGTCAGTGGACCAATATAACCGCAATTCATTCTTTCTTGTAATGCCCGTGTTGAAGGAAAGGCCCAGATAGGTTTTAAACTCCTGAATCGTAATAGGATTCCAGGCGAATGGTCTGGCAAGGGGTGAATTTGGGTTGGCGGCGATGAATTGTTGAGCGTACAAATTTGATTGGTCCACAATAGATCTGAAAAGATCTTCAGTGAAAAACAGCTCAAAAAAGTTTATGGGATTAAAACCAGCTGTTTCCACTTGGATTCCGGGTTGGGCGGTGAATGGGGAAAGTACTGGCGCTGTGGAATCTGTGGGCTGCCAATTAGGATATGCCAGCGCTTCAGGGAGGACACTATGGGCTCTACGGGCCTGTCTTCGGATACGCGGTGGCTGCGGGCCACTACTCGTGCTAGCCACCGCACCAGCTTCAACTGCACTCAGGTGACTCGCCACGTCACCAGGTGATACTGCAGTGCTGGTTGAAGGTCCAGGGTGTACTAGGCCGCTCGTGCTTGCCAGTTCACGAGAAGTGTGAGCGGCACTAGTACTGGCACTCTGCTGCATACCAGAAACCTCCAGTTCTTGCAAGTCAACAACTCCAGAATGGGGTCGGGTACGCCTGACCCTAGCAGGGACCCCTCTGTCGGAGCTATCTGTCAGGGAGCCGCTGCCGTCATCTGGTTCGTATATTGACCCTGATTCTGCCGGTGAGGCTTCCCCATCGCTCTCACTTGACATGGTCATTATACTGTATATAGCATCATCACTGAACGAACGTTTTGTCATTTTGGTAGCTAAATTTACTCGTACAGTGATGCGACTACTAGGTAATAAAAGCACCTGGCTGTCGAGGACTATTTGGTCGCTACAAAGAAAAACTGCTAGTGCTAACAGAGATCAGGCCTGACTCTGCTAACGCAGCGGTTTTGTGTGATGTGTTTTTTGGAAGTGTCAGTAATCTATTGATTACTACACTTGCCTGGGTAAGGTGGGCTGGGCAGGGGGGCTAAACGCAGGTGCTAGCAGGAATCAGTGCTGATTGTGCAAACACTGCGTTTGGGGAACACTAAATTATGAGGACGCTAGTATAGTTCTGATCAGATCAGATATTGATCTGTTCAAACACTATACTAGTAACGGTGGTGTGTGTGTGTTAGTGTACTTGACTCTAACTGACGCTAAGTAACGGTGGTGTAGTGGGACCCTGACGCTAACTAGCTAGCCTAAGTTGTGTCACCCGTGACGCTAATACAGTGATCGGTAATCACTGTATATAGTGAACACTGTGACAGGGAAGTGAAGGGGTTAAACTGGGGGAGATCAAGGGGTTAAACCTTTATAGAGGATAGATGGCGGGTGGCCTAAACCTATTCGGGCCTAGCGCAAGCGCAAATTAGGGTCACCAGTGACACTAAATACAGTGATCAGTAGTTATCTGATATACTGTATATATTAGTGCACTGTTTTATATGGAGTGAAGGGGTTAACTGGGGAAGATCAAGCGGTTAAAAGTTTATTAGGGAATAGGTGGCGGGTGCCCTAACCCTATATGGGCTTAGCGCAAGCGCAAATTAGGGTCACTAGTGACACTAAATACAGTGATCAGTATTTACCTATATACTGTATTTAGTGCACAGAGTAATAGGTAGTGAAGGGGTTAACTGGGGCTGATCAAGGGGTAAAAACTTTATTAGGGGATAGGTGGCGGGTACCCTAACCCTATTTGGGCCTAACGCAGGCGCAAACTACGCTCACAAGTGACACTTATACAGTGATCAGTAAAATATCTGTATACCACTGTATATAGTGTTCACTGTGAGGGGTTTTGGGGGTGATCAGGGGGTGATCAGAGGTGATGAAGGGGTTAAATGTACCTATGTGAGGTGTGTCAGTGTAGTGTTGGTGGAACTCACGTTTTTACTGTGTCTCTGTCTCTCTCCTGGAACCGAAAGGACTCCAGGAAGGACAGTGACATCACTTCCCCTGTCTGTGTTTACATTACACAGACAGGGGACAGATTGCCATTGGTGGGGACCGATCTACAGACACTGACCAAAAATCATTGGTCAGTATCTGATGACTGATCGGTTCCCTACTGAATGACATCGGGATCGGGACCCGCGGCGCGCGGGAGCGCTCTCTGGAGCCGTGATCGCGCATCACGTTAATACTACGTGGCTGAGCGGTATCGTGCCGCTCTGCCGCAGTAGTATTACCGCGCGCGGTATTAAAGTGGTTAAAGCTGCCTACACAATGTACATGCAGTGAGTCTGTACAATATTTCTGATTCTTCTCTCTGAAATAATACACCCTTATTTTTACTGTATAATAAAATCTGCCTCACTGTCCTTCTTAAATTGTGTCTTAGTGAAATTGCTTGCACACTGTGCAGCTGTAAAAAATTTATGGCTATTGCTTCTGAAATATTATTTCATGATTTCGTGACAAAACCTGCATTGTCTCCCCCTCCTAAACTGCTTACATATGGTGCAGCGAGCCTGAACAATATTTCTTGCTGTTGGTGCTAAAATAAAATACTCCAAAAATGTTTATTTCATGATAAAATCTATCTCTTCCTCTTAAACTCTGGTCTACTAAAGCCGCTCCCATAGTATGGACTAAATCTGTGCAATACTTCTAGTTGTTGAATCTTAAATACTACAATCAAATTTTTTATTGACGATAGAACCTGCTTTGTCCTTTCCTGTAAAAGTGCGGCCTAGTAAAACTGCTTAAATTCTATACAGGAAATTGTAACGCTCCTGCATTTTTATTGTAAGCTGGATTTGCAGCTGCAGAATCTCCACTCAGTAGTCATGTAGAGATGTGTTGGAATACCAGATCCAACTCTCCAGACTCATCACTGTGGGCCTGTCTGCTTCAGCATACAGATATACACACACTCAATAAGATGTTCCTGGAGTGATAGGATGTATATGATAGTATGGAGGTGATGTGCTGAAGGGACAGGTGTGAGCAGTGACAGTAATGGTAAGCACTTGATAGTAATGTTCAGGAGAGTAGTAGATGGTAATAGGTAGAATGCAGATAGGTTAGTAATCATGTATGGTAACAGGTGGTAAGGACAGCAGATGACATATACAGGATAGACTAACCCAGTGCAAGGATAGATGGTAGTAGACTCAAGAGCTAGCAATCTATGTAACAGTGCAGATGGTAGAATTAGTATGCATAGATAGTAACAGTCCTTAATGTACAGAAGATGATAGTGTAAGTTAGTTATGGAGGATTCCCCTGTGGGGTACTTATCACTAGTAAGGTTTAGTAAGTAGAGGGGTCCAGTAGTGAGGGAGTGATCCGGTAGCGAGATACGGGATCAGTAGCGAGGTTCCGATCTGTTCCAGGTAAAGGCAAATAGCTGGAGGTTCCGACAGCAAGACAAGGCTTGTGAGCATGTAGGCACACATTGAACGAACAACGTGAGAGAGAACGCCGGCGATTGAAATAGCCGCTCAGCGGCGCTCAGCGATGACATCATCCGTCTTAAAGGTGTATGCATTCCACCTAACTAGAAAGGTGGGACGCAATGTTGAAAGGAAAATAGTAAATAAGGGTACCAAAGGTACCAGAATCTTACAGTACCCCCCCTTAAGGCCGGCTCCGGAAGGCCTATAGCACTGGTTTCTCCGGGTATTTCGAGTGAAACCTTCA
Source organism: Pelophylax lessonae (assembly GCF_965119305.1). Lineage (NCBI taxonomy): Eukaryota > Metazoa > Chordata > Amphibia > Anura > Ranidae > Pelophylax > Pelophylax lessonae. Next base: position 181,939,307 of record NC_138772.1, on the reverse strand, counting down.
TATAAGCCTAGGTGCGTGAACATCAGAGGTATCCAACCAGGTGTCGTCTTGGGGTCCATAGTTCTTCCATCTTATGAGATATTGGAGTCTTCCTCTGTGGATACGAGAATCCAAAATCTCCTTAATCTCATATTCTTCTCCGCCTTCAACTTGTACTGGAGGTGGAGGCAAGATGGTAGGCCTTATTCCTTGGTTAGGAACATGTGGCTTCAGTAGCGACACATGAAAGATGGGATGTATTTTGAGATCTGCCGGTAAGGTGAGTTGCACTGCAGCTTTTCCAATGAGTTTCTTAATTGGGAAGGGTCCCAGAAATAAAGGTCCAAGCTTTTTGCTAGGAATCTTTAATCTTAAATTTTTTGTCGATAGCCAAACGAGGTCCCCAATAGCATATTGCGGAGAAGGTCTTCTACAAAGGTCGTAGTACCTTTTTTGTTGACTATGAGCGTGTGAGATGGTGGTATTAAGTAAACCCAGAGAGTCTTTTATTTGGGTAAGATAATCCGAGGCTACTGGGTTACTTGATGGTAGGATGCGTGGTGGAAGAAGTGTGGGATGAAACCCATAGTTCAAGTAGAACGGACTTTGCTTAGTAGTACTGTGGGTTGCGTTGTTATAAGCAAATTCCGCCAGAGGGAGGAGGTCCACCCAATCATCCTGTAGGTATGATGTGTAGCAACGCAGATATTGTTCTATACACTGGTTGACTCTTTCAGTCTGTCCATTGGTCTGAGGGTGGTAAGGAGAAGTGAGCTTTCGCTCAATCCGTAGTATTTGACATAGAGCTTGCCAAAATTTGGAGATGAACTGTGAACCACGGTCGGATAAAAGAGTCTTTGGAATTCCATGTAACTTGAACACATGTTTCATTAGTAGTTCCGCTGTTTGTTTAGATGAAGGTAGCCTGCGAATAGCAATGAAATGTGCCATCTTTGTCAGATGGTCCACTGACACTAGAATGGTATTAAATCCTTTGGAAGGTGGTAGTTCTACTATAAAGTCTAAGGACACAACTTCCCATGGGACCTGGGGTATTGGTAGACTGCAGAGTAGACCAGATGGTTTTGTAGTGTCAATTTTGGACCTTGCACAGATGTCACATGAAGAAACAAATTTTTGTACAGACGTCTTCATATCAGGCCACCAAAACTGCCTGGTAAGCAAATTAAGGGTTTTCGTCATACCCATATGTCCTGCCATGGGCACATCATGTGATAATTCCAAGATCTTGGTGCGCATAGTAGGGGGTATGTAGAGTTTGTCGTGGTAATAGAGGAAGCCTTCTGCATCAGTACTTAGTTGTGGTGGAGGTGAATCCAATCCTATACTGTGCAAAATCTCTTCCTTCAGGGAACGAACAACACCAATAATACGTTCATAGGGTATTATAGGAATAGAAGGGATTTCGGCGCAGTTATCTTCGGTTAATCGTGATAGCGCATCCGCTTTTTTATTTTTGTCTGCAGGCGTGTAGGTCACTAGGAAGTTGAATCTTAGGAAGTATAATGACCATCGTACCTGCCGGTGGGAAAGAGTTTTGTTAGTCTGGAGGTATTGAAGGTTTTTATGATCTGTATATATGAGTATTGGTAATTGGGTACCTTCAAGTAGATGTCGCCAATTCTCCAGTGCCAGTTTTATGGCAAGCAACTCCTTTTCACCCACTGGGTAATTCACCTCTGGGCTGCTTAGTGATTTTGAGAAGAAAGCAACTGGGTGGAGTGGTGAAGTATTTGTTGGTCGTTGGGAGAGAACTGCTCCTACTGCCATATTTAATGCATCTACCTCCAGAATATATTGGAGGGATGGGTCTGGATGGCGTAGTATGGGAGCAGAAGTAAAGCTTGATTTTAACAAGCGGAAAGCTCCATTTGCTTCTTCTGACCATTTGAATGGTTTCTTTATACTTGTAAGTTGTGTGAGAGGTCTCACAATAGCAGAGAAGTTCTTGATGAACTTCCTATAGAAGTTTGAAAATCCAAGGAATCGCTGTAATGCCTTACGAGTTGTTGGTATAGGCCAATCCAGAATACAGGATATCTTGCTCATATCCATCTTGATTCCGGTTTTGGATATGATGTATCCTAGGAATAATATTTCTTCTTTATGAAATAGGCATTTTTTTAATTTCACGTATAGATTGTGTGCGAGTAATCTGGATAACACAAGTCTTACATGTTTTATATGTTCAGACAGAGATCGAGAATAGATAAGTATATCGTCCAGATATACCCCAACACAGACATCAAGTAAGTCTCTAAAGATGTCGTTTATGAACCTTTGAAAAGCTGCGGGAGCATTACACAACCCGAATGGCATCACAAGATATTCAAATAATCCGTATCTGGTTCTGAATGCTGTTTTCCACTCATCTCCATCACGGATTCGGATTAGGTTGTATGCCCCTTTTAGGTCCAATTTAGAGAAGTAAGTAGCCCCACGCACTTGTTCAATGAGTTCAGGGATGAGCGGTAAAGGATAGCGATCCTTTATTGTAATGGTATTTAATTGCCTATAATCAATAATAGGCCTAAGACTTAAATCCTTATTGCGGACAAAGAAAAGTCCTGCAGCTGTGGAAGAAGTAGAGGGTCTGATGAACCCTTTTGTCAAATTCTCATCCAAGTATTCCTTGAGATGAGAGAGTTCATCCTGTGAAAGAGGATAAACATGACCGAAAGGCAATTTGCTGTTAGGGAGTAGATCGATAGTGCAATCATAATCCCTATGGGGAGGCAACACTTGAGCATTTTTCTCAAGGAATACTTCGGACAGATCCTGATAGCATAGTGGTGCAATCTCGTCTGACACCACAGACAGGATCTTTCCATAAGATGGGAGGTTACACGTAATCTCACAATAGTGAGAAGAGAAAGTTAAAGTCCGTCTTTTCCAATCTATGATTGGTTGATGTGTGTGTAACCAGGGGAGTCCCAAAATAATGGGAAAATGGGGTGAAGATAGTATATCAAAGGAGGTGGTCTCCATATGAGACTCGTTAACAGTGACAAGGAGTGCTTGTGTCTGATTGGTGATTGGACCAGAAGATAGTGGGATACCGTTAATGAAACTAACAGAAACAGGTTTAGGTTTTGAAATAATAGGTATTTTATTTAAGGTAACAAAACGTGTATCGATATAGTTCCCACAAGATTCTGTGTCGATCATAGCCTTGGTGGTAATCCTAGACTGGTCCCACTGTAATGTTAAATGAACAAAGAGCTAGGATTTAGAAAAGGAAGTCGTTAATCCCCCTAGCAAGACATGTGAACACTCACCCTCTTTCTTGCGGACAAGGGGACAGACGCTTATCCAGGGGAGGGCTGGCAGCCTTAGGCCCGGGGGGCAAGCCCAGTCAAGTGGCCCATTGAACCATCAAATCAGCTCACCATCCATGCCCACCTGGTTTCATAACAGATATTGATGTTATCAATCAAGACAAACATAATGCAATGTGGTAACATGATTTAATGTTAATAGCAAAAAAGGAGGTTTAACAAAAATACATGACATCACGCCAGGCGGGGCCTAGGAAGCTCCTGTCGGGTTGAGAACACATTGCCTGACAGGGAAGTGACCATGTTAGTATTGTGCCAGCCGGGTACAGGAGCGTACTCTACACACTCATAATGTGCCGCTGCAGCTCTGCAAATATTACATTGTGTAGCACCGACTGGCAGCAGTATACAGTGTCTGGCCCCTACATTTGTCCAGCCCTGAGTGCGGCCTTTTTACCCTGCATCAGAGTGGCCCAGGGGGCAATTGCCACCCAGCCCCCCTTCCCAGTCCTCCCCTGCGCTTATCGAATGATCCGGGGATGTGCAGTACATGCAGAGATTACTTGATCTTCTCCTGGCTCATTCAGTAGTTGATAAAGGTGGGCGTATAGTTCCTACCTCCATAGGAGTAGGGTCAACGGCCGAAATCCGAGAAGGACTAGGCAATGGCATTCCCATTTTCTCAGCCTTTCTTTCTCGCAGTCGCCTGTCAATGTTGATACTGAGTTGTATTAAGGCATCCAAAGTGCCAGGTAAATCCGCTTGGGCGAGCTCGTCTTTAACGGCTTCTGACAACCCGAGTCTGAACTGAATTTGCAGAGATGTATCATTCCACCCTGAATCAAGGGTCCATCTTTTGAACTCTGCTACAAAGTCTTCTACAGGTCTCCTTCCTTGTTTTAAAGCCCTCAATTGGATATCAGCAGTACTCTGCCTATTGGGGTCATCATATAAACTAGCGAGTTCCGCTAGGAATAAAGGATAGGAGTTGAGAAGCTGATCATTTTTCTCAAAGAGAGAGTCTGCCCAGGCCCGTGGATCACCCGTTAAGTATGAAATGACGGTACAGACTTTAATTTGATCAGTAGGGTAAGTACGAGGTTTTAGCAAAAAAAAGCAATTGACATGCGTTTTTGAATTCACGAAATTTTTTCCGATCACCTGTAAACACTAGAGGAGGGTTTATTTTGGGTTCAGGGGGCTGAGCAGCAGTAAGCTGGGAAAGACGGGTTACCTGCTGTCTCAGAGTCTGATTGTCTTCTTTTACTTCAGTAAGAGCAAGTATTAATGCATTTACTTGTTGTGTTAATTGTGTCACTTGAGTGGGTAATTCTGCTGAATCCATTTTTTTAAGGTTCGTTCAATCTGTAACGCTCCTGCGTTTTTATTGTAAGCTGGATTTGCAGCTGCAGAATCTCCACTCAGTAGTCATGTAGAGATGTGTTGGAATACCAGATCCAACTCTCCAGACTCATCACTGTGGGCCTGTCTGCTTCAGAATACAGATATACACACACTCAATAAGATGTTCCTGGAGTGATAGGATGTATATGATAGTATGGAGGTGATGTGCTGAAGGGACAGGTGTGAGCAGTGACAGTAATGGTAAGCACTTGATAGTAATGTTCAGGAGAGTAGTAGATGGTAATAGGTAGAATGCAGATAGGTTAGTAATCATGTATGGTAACAGGTGGTAAGGACAGCAGATGACATATACAGGATAGACTAACCCAGTGCAAGGATAGATGGTAGTAGACTCAAGAGCTAGCAATCTGTGTAACAGTGCAGATGGTAGAATTAGTATGCATAGATAGTAACAGTCCTTAATGTACAGAAGATGATAGTGTAAGTTAGTTATAGAGGATTCCCCTGTGGGGTACTTATCACTAGTAAGGTTTAGTAAGTAGAGGGGTCCAGTAGTGAGGGAGTGATCCGGTAGCGAGATACGGGATCAGTAGCGAGGTTCCGATCTGTTCCAGGTAAAGGCAAATAGCTGGAGGTTTCGACAGCAAGACAAGGCTTGTGAGCATGTAGGCACACATTGAACGAACAACGTGAGAGAGAACGCCGGCGATTGAAATAGCCGCTCAGCGGCGCTCAGCGATGACGTCATCCGTCTTAAAGGTGTATGCGTTCCACCTAACTAGAAAGGTGGGGCGCAATGTTGAAAGGAAAATAGTAAATAAGGGTACCAAAGGTACCAGAATCTTACAGAAATCCGTACAAAATGTCTGGCTGTTGGCACTGAAATAATGTTATGGCTCTGAAATGTTATTCTGTGATAAAGCCTGCCTGCTTTCACCTTTGTAAAGCGTATTATACTGTATAGTGTGCATTGAGTCTGTAATATTTCTAGCTATTGCTTCTGAAATAATAAACTCCCTTTTTTATGATCAAACCTGCCTGGTCTCTCTTTCTTAAACTGAGCCTAGCAAAGCTGCTTACATAGTGTGCACCACGTGTGTACAATATTTATGGCTTTTTTCTCTAAAAGTATACACTCTAATTTGTATTTCACTATAAAAACTGCCTCATCCCTCCCTCTGACTTTGTGGCCTAATAATACTGCCAACATACTGGGAAGTATGCCCGTACAATATTTCTGTCAGTTGTCTCTGAAATTATACATGTTATTAAAACATGCTTGGTCTCAAACATTGCAGTCTAGTAAAAGTGTTTACTTACTGTGCAACAGTTTTGTGCAAAAATTCTCACTATTGTCTCTAAAATAATGAACTTCAGTTTGTATTTCATGATAAAACCTGTCTCGCCTCTTCCACCTAAACTGCTAAAATAAATCTAAGGCTGCTTGCATAGTGTGCATAAAAGCCTGCACACAATTTATGGCTGTTGTCTCTGAAATACTACTCTTATATTTTTATTTTATATAAAAACCTTTCTGGTCCCTCTCTGTTAAAAATAAAACTTACGTTGTCTCTTCATCTGAAATTGTGGCCTAGTAAAATTGCTTAAATGCCATGCAGCAAAGTGGTACATTTTCTCTGGTTGTTGCCTCGGAGATAATATATACACATTTTTATCTCACAATAAAACCTGCCTCGTCTCTCTCTATACTGTGTCTGTACAATATTTCTTGCTTTTTAATCTAAAGTATTACATTTTATTTCACAATAAAAACACTTCTTGGATTCTTCCTCTGAAATAACAATCTTGTAAAACAGCTTACAGACTCTGCAGCAAGGTTGTACAATATATCTGTCATCTGTCTTTAAAAAAATACACTCTAGTTTTACTTTCACAATAAAACCTGCCTTGCCTCTCCCTCTTAAATTGAAGCCCAGTAAAACTCCTTACATACAGTGCAGCAAATGTGTATATTATTTCTTGCTGTTATCTCTGAAATAAATCCCTCTAAAAGTTTTATTTCACTATTAAACCCACTTGGTCTCTCTCTGCTAAACTGCAGTCTTACATAGTGTGCATTGACTCTGAAGAATATTTCTGGTTGTTGCCTCTTTCACAAATATACCTGCCTTGTCTCTCCCTGTGAAATTAAAACCTAGAGAGTAAAACTGCTTATATTCTGTACATTCAATACAGTATTTATGGTTGCTGTCTTTGAAATCATAAAGTTTTATTGCATGATAAAAACTGCTTTTTCTCTCATTTTTAAAGGGTGGCCTACTGAGGCTACTAATATACTGTACAGTAAATCTGTAGAATATTTTTGGCTGTTGTTTCTGAAATATTACTTTTCTTTACACTACATATCTGGTCTCTCTCTCCCAAATTACAGTCTAAGAAAGCTTCTTACTTATTGTGCATCAATTGCACAATATTTCTGGATGTTGTCTAAGAAAATACACTCTAATTGTTATTTGAAAATAAAACCTTACAATCTTAAATTGCTGTCAAACAAAGCTGCTTCCATAGTGGGTATCAAGTCTGTTCAATATTTCTGGCTATTGTCTCTGAAATAATACATTTTTTTCCCTATTAAATTGCAGCCTACTAAAGATACCTATATACCAAGCATCAACTGTCCAACATATGTGTTTTTTCTGTGAAATAATACACTCATATTTTTATTTCTTAAATAAAACCTGCCTGGTTTTTCCCACCTAAATTATAGCCTAGTGAAGCTGCTTGCACAGTGTGCACCAATTCTGTGCAATATTTCTGGCTATTGTCTCTGAAATAATACACTCCTATTTTCTTAAATTTTTTTAGACATACAGTAAATAAAAGTGCAATATAGACATCATAAGTGTTGTATTCGGGCAGTACAGTACACTTCTGCCTGACAGCACTAGGGTCATTGGTTCGAATCCCAACCGCAGCATTACCTGCCTGGAGTTTGCATGTTCTCCCTGTGCCTGCGTGCATTTCCTCCCACACTCCAAAGATATGCTGAGAGGTTAATTGGCTCCTATTTAAATTGGCCATAGCATGTGTATGTATGAATGTGAGTTAGGGACCTTTGTAAGCTCCTTGAGGGCAGGAACTGATGTGAATGTACAAGATATGTGTAAATCACTGCATCAATTGTCAATGCTATATAAGTACCTGTAATAAATAAATATTAAAATTCACGTGGAAACAAAAATCACATAAGATAAATAATTTGACAGAAAAGAGTGCATGGTACAATGTGGGTAGTCAGTGATATAATAGTTATATGTCTTGTGTATTTTCCTTAAAGAGAGAGGTTAGCTCCAAGGTAGAAAAAATAAAAAACAGGAGGATTGTCTTCGTACAAGCTTCATGAAAACAGCATGGTGTCCAGTTGATATTCAAAAACATATCCAAACATGAAAAAGGCTATTGTGGGGTTAGCAGTAGTAACCATCTCCAGCAAATGTTTGATACCCCTGGATATTTCTTTTGCAATTTATCAGGAGTCATGCACCAGCTGGATAGAAGCTTCTAAGTAGATTTGTGCATTTGCGTACTTTAATTTGTTTGTTAAGTTGAAAGTCGTCCCAGTTGTTCTTGGGTGAATTGGCAAAATCTCTTTACCAGTGTTTATGGTATCATGAGATACAAAAGTGATAAGCAAGTTGTATAATTTTGAGTGAGGAATGGGTTTGGATTGGGTGTATACAACTTCCAAGGCAATGAGAGAGTGGAAGAAATTAGCTCTATTTTTATGATGCAGAATGTAATTTCTCCCCTGAAAATGGACAAGTAGAGTATGTGCCCCTATCAGGGGTTAGGATAAGAGAAAGAGGAGATTGTTAGCAAAGGCAGCAAGAAAATACTCCTGGTTTCGGATTGTGATCACTTTAATGAAAGAGTTTAGTTTAAGTGTACAAAGAAAAAGTGCAAATAATAAAATGAAAATGATGGGCAAAAGGGGAAAGAGTGCCTAGTGCCATTCAGGATAGAAAATTACTGGGATAGAACCCCAGTGATCCAGGATCTTGCACTTGGTATGGAATAGAGCCAGGACATCATGTGTGGTTATAGGCCTAGTGAAACAAGGACCTGCTCTTTGCAGTCCCACACCATTCTTTCAAAGGCCTTCTCCATGGACAGGGAAAGACCCTTGATATTGCATCTGAGAATGTAATGGATGAGGAGCAGGGAGTTAATCATGTTGTTGTAACATTCTCCACTGGAGTAAAACCAATAAAGCTGTTGGCTAAATTAATTTTATTTATTTTTTAATTTCAAGTCCATGTTGTGACACAGATTTTTTCTTTGTTTAGAATTTACTGAAAGAGGTATTAATAGTTATAATGTGTTCTGATGTGGTTATATCCTTAGGTCTTAAGCATTTCCATTCTATTATATATAGGATTTTTAAATAAAACACCTCAGACCAGAAGAGCAATACCAAATGGAATTTTCAAAAATATAAAATGTATTAAGATGTTTTATTAAATAATATTTTTACATGTTTAAAAAAATGTTCCAATAAGTATGGAATAAATAACATATTCAACAAACAGTATGTACTCGCCACATTACAATATGGTAGTATAGCATTATTCACACTTTCAAAAAATGGTCAACATGTTTTGCATGTTCTCATGCTTTCTCAGGACCTTGACAAAATAGGCAATGTAAATATTTTCATCAATGTGATGGTGATAAGCTCAAAAATACATAATGTTCCTAATAAAGGGGAAAAAGTAACCCACAGGGGAACCTAGGAGACTTTTTTTATAATCATATTTATATAGTATGTGCTATTAATTGTGCTGCTCCAGGGTTCTTTGTATATACACATATCATATATCACAAAGCACTGTGTCTTAAAAAAAAACAAAAAAAAAACAGGATTCTCTAAAAAACAAAATCACCCATTTCTTTGCAAATCAAAAGTCTCCAAGAAACCATAAGGAGATGGAGAGAAAATATGTGGGATGATAACCATAAAAAAGGCAGAACATAAGCAGTGAACATTAATGTGAGGACAAGTACAGCTACAGCCCCCAAAAGGACATTTGCACTGAAAAATATCAGTTCGCTCTACCTAACACATTCAAAAAATTCTCTTGGCAGATTACCCAGAGGTATAGCCCTGGGTGTTTCCAGGTTCCCATGTTTCAGAATCCTATACAGTATGCCACTTCTTCTCCCAAAGAGCAATAAAGATGCTGGTACATGTAGTTTCATAGCTTTAATTTGCAATGTTCTGCTGGTACCTCTTATCTCACAAGACTTTTGCTCACGATTTGTTATCCACCTTCCGTTGATTCAGTTAGCTACAAGCCCAGCCCAGCCAGGCCGTCTACCCTTCTATTTAGGCTGGGGTAATTTCCTGAGGCATTGGCTGAGTGACAGCTATGTGCCAGGTAAAGGTGGGTAAAGGAAATGGAATCAAGATCAACCGAGTCCTCTTTGGATTATTAGTTTAATGTGGAATTCAAATAAGCTAGTGAAGGAAGAGGGAGGGAGGGAGGGGTGGAGAAACTAGGGTAAATCTTGAGAAATAAAGAACTGGAGTGTGGAAAGGAGTGAAAGTAAGATCAAAGATATATTGGGAACCCGGTTAGGAGAGGGAATAGAATTAGAATGCAGCAGAAAGGACTATTGGGCTCATGTGTGTTGTAGAGAAACAATTAAGCATTAGCTTCTCTCTGGGTGTAGCCTCTTATTTCATTACTTGAAGGCTCGGTTCACATATATGCAATGCGGGAACCCTGCAAATCCACTGCGGGTTCCCGCATCGCATTTAAATCGCAGGCAGTTCCCACTGCCATATGCGAATCGCTGGGGGTGTCAATACAAAGTTAACGACAACCCCCAGATTAGTTTGCATATCGCAGTGCACACTGACAGTTCAGATATGAATCGGATCGCATTGGTGTGAACCACCATGCAATCCAATTCTGCTGCAGACCCAAAAAAGGGTCCTGTGCGTGTTCTGTCCAAATCAAATGCGAATTCAGCCATACAAACTGTATGGCTGAATTTGCATCGCACAGACATTGCATGTGATTTTCAGAGCTGTGCACTCCAAATCACATGTGATGTCTGTCATCGCTATAGTGTGTAACATAACTGCTATGTCAGAAATTCATTTTACAAAAAACTAAATAGCAGCTTTACAGGAAATGCTAAGCATTTAGGGCATAAGCACAAGTCACTATCAAGTACTTTAAGTTAAACATAATAGTTAAGGTGCACCTTTAACCATAGGTAATAAGCATTCAGGCAGAATCCAGAAAGAAATCTAGGCTCCTTATCATAAGCACAATAGTGTTGGATTACCTTGTCTAAATATATTGTAGAAAAACAAAAGTGAGCAGAGGGATAACAACACAACATGTAACAAAAGGAAATAGCAGATTTACAATAGGATCTACATTTAGTTGGATAAAATCCATTAGAGTAGCAATAGTATAAATGTCTTATGAACAGGCATGAGGCAGAACATGATTACTGGAATGGTTTAATATTACAATATTAGAACAATAAATAAATAAATAAATAAATAAATAAATAAATGCAATACAACTAAATAGGCTGCCTAAGGTTTCAACTTTAAACTTAGATAGCCTCAACTAACCATGGGTCATATCTGTTAAAGTATCATGCAAGAAGCAATCCCCTACAGAGGCAGAGGGGTCTATAATACTGGACAGATATAATGATCCATTTACGGTCTTAGTAGTGTACTAATGAAAAGATTAAGGCTGTAACTGGTGTGGTGCAATGTGTAGCTTCAACCAAAAGATCAAACGATTATGAGAACTGGGGTCCACTCAGGAAAATGAAACGGTAAGTATTATTGATCAACTGAGTTCACCCAGCCTGGTAATGGCAAATTCTTAGTGAAAAAAAAAAATACAATATAAGGGTGTCTGATACAGAGAAAATTAAGAGTAAAAGGGCTCACCAGCTTGTCAGCTATTGGTAGCATGTCAAGGCTCTCTGGTCAGCCATGCTACAGATGATGGAAGTAAGAGATAAGGATCTCTCACCCGTTGGGCTCTTGAATGAAGTGGGATCCAACAGGTCTATTTTGCCCACGTGACGATTCTCCCAAAATCCAGGCAGTTCATCCTGTGTGTGCAGGATTTATGTCAGACCTGGAAAGGTGCTTTCAGACAGAAGGGAAAAAAACACTTACAGGAGATGCCTCTGTTTCTTAGTATGGACAGGAGAGGTCTTGTTAATGGGGAGAGATCTTGGAAGAGTTTAAAGTGATTGTAAAGGGTAATTTTTTAAAAAATAAAAAAACATGTTATACTTAAAACAATAGTTTTGCACAGAGCAGCCCTGATCCTCCTCTTCTGGGGTCCCCTGCTGGCGCTACTGGGTCCTCCAATTCTCTGCATGATACCATAGGAAGCCGCTCCCTACTGTGGCACCTGCGGGCTCGATCCCAAGCTGCGCTGCCTAAGTCCATAGACACAGACAGCGAGGCTTGGCCTCTCCCCGCACTCCCTTGTCACAGGATTTGGTTGACAGCAGCAGGAGCCAATGGTTCCTGCTGCTGACGATCTGCCTTGTGAAGACAGAGAAAGCAAAAGCAGTGGGTCAAGATCAGGTAGGTATGGGGGGCGGGGGGACAGCTGCACACAGAAGGTTTTTACATAAATACAGACAATGTATTAAGGTAAAAAACCTTCTGACTTTAGAACCAATTTATTTCTATTCCACTAAATGTAATCTGTTCATTTCCCCAGGCTTTTTCAAAGATATTCTCCTGAGGGGAAAATGAGGAGAACAGCTAGGTCGGGGGCCACGGTGAATCTGATCCAAGTCAATCTTTGATTCAGCTGGTGCTCATGTAAATTGTTCAAAATCAATTAAAAAAGAAGGCTACAGCTGATCATTTAAAGTTTTAGGGAGTGTCTCAGGTGCTCAAGTCTTCAAGGTGCCAATTGATGGCAATCAGGTGTGCAGTATGATTATCCTTTGAGCACTGGAGGCTGGATAAATCTATTTCCCTTTTTTGCCTGCCTTGACTACATTGTTGATTACGGTTGACATTTTCTAGAAATCATATCTAAGCACTATAATTACAGCATATATTGTGGTCTTAATATCAGCAGCTATCAGGGTAGGTAACTGTTGCTGCAATAAGAAGGCATATTGAGAAACATAAGTCACACTGGTGCTGCCCAGTAGCTGTAAAACTGCTATAGGGTGGACCTGAACTGGTTAAGCTATAATGCCTTAGCCCTGATGCTTCACTTCGCACCTGTGGCAAAGTCTACCCAAAATGTAGTGATTGGGAAGCCCGCTGAAGGCAACACATTCGGGCAAGGTGGCATGGTGACTCTAAACAAAACCAATCTTTGAATCAGCTGGTGCTCAAGTAAGTTGTTAAAAATCAATTAAAAAGCAGGCTACAGCTGATCATTTTAGGCAGTTTTAGGGAGTATCCTAATTCTTTTGTTGTGTCTATTTTCTCAGGTGTTCAAGTCTTCAAGGTGCCAATGGATGGCAATCAGGTGTGCAGTATGATTATCCTTTGAGCAATGGAGGCTGGATAAAGCTATTTCCCTTTTTTTGCCTGCCTTGGCCACAATATTGATTATGGTTGACATTTTCTAGAAATCATATCTGAGCACTATAATCACAGCAGAGTGTGGTCTTAATATCAGCAGCCATCAGGGTACATAACTGCTGCTACAATAAGAAGGCATATATAAGAGACATGAGTCACACAAGTGCCGCCCAGTAGCAGGTAAACTGCTATAGGGTGGACCTGAACTGGTTAAGCTGCAATAGGCATGGGGGTGTTCACATGCCTCGGTTGTGATGCTTCACTTCGCACCTGTGGCAAAGTCTACCCAAAATGTAGTGATTGAGAAGCCCACTGAAGGCAACACATTGAGGCAAATAGGGAAACGATGCATGCGGCTTGTGTAAAACCATTGCACAGAGCAGGAAAGTGTAACATGTTTGTTATTTTGTTAAAAATAGATTTTTTCCTTTAGCATCACTTTAAGGGATAAGAAGGAGATTAAGTAAAATAATTTAAGGTGTTTGAGCTAGGATGAGAGTTAAGTGTTAGGGTCATGACAAGTGTTAGGGAAGTTTATTTGGAAGGAATTAAAGGTTAAATGCTGATTTTAGATGTTAAAGGTTTATGAGAGGCAGGCTGTCAAGTCTTAGGGAGTGTTAGAGAGTCGTTGCATCATAGGGACAAGAGTTCTACAGAGATTATGCTTTTAGCACTGAAAGGTTAGCCCATGAGTATTGATATAAAGGAAAGGGGGAGGGGAGGCGCCAACTAAGTGTAGTATTAAAGTAATATTTTAATATCACATGGGAGGCAGGCTGTCAAGTCTTAGGGAGTGTTAGAGAATCATTGCATCATAGGGACAAGAGTTCTACAAAGATTCTGCTTTTAGCACTGAAAGGTTAGCTCATGAGTATTGATATAAAGGAAAGGGGGAGGGGAGGCGCCAACTAAGTGTAGTATTAAATTAATATTTTAATATCACATAATAAAAAAACCTACAAGGTTAAAAAGGGGCTCTTATTAGACTACTCAGCCCTGGGTGTGTAACCATACTGCAAGCTCCGCCGGATAGGTCCTGATCGCTTGACAGTGGATGGAAGGAGACAGGAACTCTCTGCAGCAGTGGGAATCTCATGCTGGCCAGCACAGGCAGAAGTGACGTCACTGGAGGATCAGGAGTAGGGGGCTGTACCATGAAGGCAGCCTGGGCTGAGTACTCCATTAAGAGCACCTTTTTAACCTTGTAACTTATGTTTTTTTTATCATGCAATATTAAAATATTACTTTAATACTACACTTAGCTGATGCTCCCCCCCCCCATAAACCAACATAAACCAAGGAGAAAGCCATGACACAGTGGCTCTGAGGAAGAGGCTGGGCCTCGAAACGCGTCAGCCGTCAACTCATCAGTTATGAACGATTGTATGGACTACACCCGGACGTTTGAGCAATTGAGCTTGATATGATTTATTTTATCTACGTCTGTGAGTAGCCATTTTTTAATGTTACTTTAATAAAGCCTTCTATTGAGGATAATGCGCTAGGTCGGTGCGCCCTTTTTTGTTTCTTTGCTTTCAGTACCGGTGGACTACCCCAGTCCGTTATGGGCAGCAAGACCTAAGCCATCTAAGAAGCCAGTTGTGAGTCCCGGGAGGAGTGTGGTCGAGGGGCCTGGATACCAAGCGCAGGAGGAGGGTGGTCACACCTTATTGTTTTTTGGAACCTCCCCCCCCCCCGCCTTCTTTCCTTTATGTATTTTCAGAGTTGGACTTAGGATGGCTGCTACTACTACTCTTATAACATTTTAAATCTGACTTTTTATTATTTATATTACTTATTTATAATTATTTATTTTTATAGGTTCCTCTAATCCTTCCCTTTTACAACTATCACTCAGAGACTCCCTCTTGTTTGGAACATACACCCTCTGTGCTCCAGAACTTTATGCTTTACTTCATGGGTATTGATCTACAATGCTCAAACGACTTTTGTAGGCTCAATCCATGTGGACGGAAGGTGACACTTCAAATGAGATTTTAATCATATGCTATTATGCAAGGTAGACACAATCATCTCATTTGCAACACATTAATATCACATTGATTTGTGGTTTCCAACAAGAGGATTAATCCTACAGTAGCATGATTTTTAAACTACCATTGACACTTATCCCTTAGACAACTACTTACATGCCTTGTATATGTGATCATTCCAAGACAGTCCTGAACTAACACTAGAACACTATTCCACATTCATCGCATCTTAATATACAGTTGTTTGACATAGGAATACAGTATATTGCATTCAGTAATACTTTATTGCAATGCTGAATTTATTACTGTAATTGTAAACTGGTTAAAAAAAAAAAAACAAAGATATAAAATCTATAACTTAAAAAAGAAATAAGAATTTAAACATGTTAGACTAGCCTAACAACTAAGCAAAAAGAAATATGACTATGTACTTTATTCTCTCCACTAAACTCTGAGAAACAAAACAAGCTGCTATTAAATATTACAAGCACCATCTGGTCTAGAAG
This sequence comes from Pelophylax lessonae, assembly GCF_965119305.1. Lineage (NCBI taxonomy): Eukaryota > Metazoa > Chordata > Amphibia > Anura > Ranidae > Pelophylax > Pelophylax lessonae. The sequence continues at coordinate 181,923,598 of NC_138772.1, read as the reverse complement.
TGCAATGCTGCTACAGATGAGGGAGACTAGGGAGTGAAACATCCAAACATCACTGTGTTCTCAAGTGATGAACATACCATTCATGTGAAATGTAAGCAAATCAGGCAAGGGTTTGTCATCAATCTCGTATTTGCAAATGCCTCGGTAAACCAAGCGGCAGTTTAACTAGATTTTAGAAATAAAAATGAAAAAACGTAGAGAGGATAATCCCACCCTTGCTTGCTAATTCTGAATCAACAGACGGCCATGGATACACCAAGCTGCTCGCTCCCAAACACTTCCTGCAGACAGCTATTTTTGGAACATTCGTATGAATATTTTGGTAGTAGATTCAAAGGATATCAGCGCTTGGGAAGAAGCTAATGAACCCAAACAGCCCTAGAGCAACATCTAGTGAGACAGAAGAGCATTGATTGTGCACATGGGAACAAAATGAAATCTGTCTTAACATCTCCTTGGATGTTAATCCAAAAGTGTTTCATTGCTGTATCAGCTTACAGTCTCGGGCTAAGAGATTTTACAGCAGTACGTAACAGACTAACATTGTACTGACGGCATAAAACTGCACAGGAAGATACAGCAGATTGCTGACTGCAAGATCTAGTGCTGACATTTTAGAATATTCCATTTCACACCTGTGTAGAAGGTAGACCAGCTGAGAATTTAGAAAAAAATGAGCCATAGAGCACCGTACATGTAATCAGATTATCGGACAAATTTTCGATTGTTTTTTGCTGCATGCTGATCTCATATCGAAAGTAAAGAGGTTACATAGTTATATAGTTAGTCAGGTTGAAAAAAGACCCACGTCCATCTGGCTCAACTGATAAAAAAACAAAAAACAGTAAAGAAAACCCAACTATACAATCCCATATACATGTAGCAGGTTTTCCAGGTATTTGGCCTGATGTGGGTCCGCCATTTTTACCAGTGACACCTTTAGCCCATTTAAGCTAAATACCCAAGTGTGAGATTTGAGTCAATGACCATTCTGGCATCTTTGGTTTGTTTTGTTTATTTTATAATGGGGATGGGAGAAAGGAATGAGTGGGATACTCCTCTGGCTCAACTAGGTACAATTGGAACACTTTGCGGAAAAATGCCTGTTAACGCTGTCTTGACGCCAGCTGGATGCCGACCAACGCTTACTGGTGCTTGAAAAAATACTGGCTTTAACACCTTGGTTAACTTCAAAAGATCCTGGACTGTAGTGAGACTTGACTCTTAACACTCTGCTTAGCTCAAAAGTCCTGCAAACAACTCCCTCCAGCCCTTCACTGACTGAGGTAGCTCTTTGTAACTGCTTGTGCTGCTGCAACTCTTAACTCTGTACACTGCACGCTGTCCACTTTAACTCTTCAGGGCCCAACTGCTGGTGCCCCCTTTACACTTCAGGGTCCTTTCACTAGGCACCCCCTCTACACTTCAGGGTCCTTTCACTAGGCACCCCCTCTACACTACAGGGTCCTCTCTCTAGGCACCCCCTCTAATCTTCAGGGTCAACACTGGCACCCCCTTTACGACTAGCTTGCTTCTGGATCGCTTGGACCTTTACCGGAGGGATCTCCTCTTATCTAGGCAGACCCCCAGGGGCAGTTACAGTACTCACGAACTGGGAATGCTTTCCTGGAACTGGACCCCCTCAACTCCGCTGGTCCTCGGCACACCGAATCCCCTCTGCAGCTCAGATCAGCTCTCTGTCACCTCAGGCAAGCTGCCCGGGACACCCGATCCTGCTGACAGGAGGAGAGACAGCAGGTACTCTCCTTCCTGGGAATCTGCTTCCCGCCAAAGACGCTGCGTTATCCGCTCCCCTCAAACTTATACCCACTCCCAGAATCCTGGGCGGCAGAATCTGCCTTTCTGGGGTAGATACAGGTCTGAATGTGTCACTGGTTGAGTTTCCTCCACTGCCCAATTAGAACCCTTCTCATGGAGCCAGTGGGGAGACTCCCCAGTTTCAATAGCAACACCTGGGAGACATGACAGCCCAGCTGAAAATCATGGCCCTGCTGTTAGGCAGCCAAGGCCCACTATAATTTGCCTAGCATCTACATTGTAGGGTGCTACATACACAATCCTTCCTGATCCCCCGAGAGGCAAATATTTTTTTGAATTAATATTTTTTCTGCCTGGAAACTCTCCTTTATGTTAGCCAATGTGTCCTTGCACACAGGCATATGTTCTTAGAGGCAGAAAATCCCCCACCAAACTTGCATTTTGAGAGAAACTTTCAAGCAGAAAAGATGCCTAAGTGTCCAAAAATGTGCAAAAAAGTGCGAATGAGCATGAAAAAGAATGAAAAAGCTCAAAGAAGCTCTAAAACACACACAAAAAAGTAGGAAAAATTAAATAGGGGAGGGTTTGGGAAATAAAAAAAAAAAACGCTTATGCTCAAAAAAGCGCAAAGGAGCTCAAAGAAGCTCAATAAAACCATGCAAAAAACCCCAAAAAAGTACAAGCTTCTTTAAGCTGAAATAAAACCTCAAATGCTTATAAAAGCAGCTTTTTTTGAGCTTCAGTGTGCATGAACCCTCAGAGATGTATGTAGAGGTGCTAGGGGATTCTTTGTACACAGTTGATACAAGACAGATGGATGAAAGTAACAAGTCCTAAAACTCTTTATTTTTAATAAATCCCACTCCAACACACATTCAATATATTCTAAAGTGTAACTTGTTTGTCTGCTTCTTAGCATTGTTTTTCTCTGAAAGGACTTGTCTGGTGACATTTTTGATTAAACTGCATACATCAAAGCTCCTTCACTTACTCCTATGCCATGCCCTTTGTTCTAGCTGAAACAAACAAAATGTCCCTTACATAACATACATATGGGTTAAGTGTCATTTCTACCTGCTATTGTTAGGATTCCATACATACAGTATGCCTGACAACTAAGTTGAAAAACACATTGTGGTTGTAAAGGTTGAAGGTTTTTTTACCATCATGCATTTTATGCATGACAGGAAAAAACTTTAGAATGCAGCTCCCCCTGCAACACCCCCAAATACTTACCCGAGCCCGATCCTGATCCAGCGATGTGCTTGAGAGCTGCTGCTCTCCCAGGTCTCTGCCCCCTTATTGGCTGAGACACAGTAGCGGGAACCATTGGCTCCTTCTGTTGTCAATCACAGCCAGTGACCCAATGAGCAGAGAGCGGGGGACAGACCAAACCCTGTTCTGTGTGTCTTATGATCACATTTGGGAGCAGGACACACACGGGCCCCATAGCAAGTGGTTTCCTATGGGTGCAGTCAAAGAAGAGGAGGTGCCAGGAGCGCCAGCTGGCGACCCGAGAAGAGGGGGAGTGAGGCTGCTCTGTGGTTTTGCACAAAAAAACACAGACACCAAAAAAAAAGAAAAGGAAAAAAGGGGATAGAGACCAGTGAGAACACAGCCTGCTATGTCCTAGCAGGTCTCTTTCCCTTTTTTTCTTTTTATATTTTTTATGTCCATGTTTTTCTGTGGGAGGTGGCTTAGATTATATTGGGCTGTGTCCCCGCTGATGTGTCACACTATGTACTTCCTGTAAATGGCCTGTGTGTTGTTTGTGTCTTGCTATCTCCTCTCGAGTCTGGATGAGGTCTCCCGTCATGTGGCAACATGATCGCGCTACTAGAGCGACAATGACATCAGTGTGTTGGGATGTCATGACGTTATTATCTGGCATGGCCATCATCCAAGAATGCTGGGACCATGCGGCTCCATAGCAGAGCAGGCATTTTCCATCTTTAGCGGTCATTTTGAATGTGGGAAGGGGTACTTCCAGTTTGTGTGCCCAATAGGAAAATAAAAAAGAATAGATAGATAGGACAGATAGGACAAGATAAGACAATAGAAAAGACCCCACCAGCCACCCAGGATAAGAACTGTTTGTGGATGAATAATATTCCTGGCAATGGGTGGTAGGTGGTCTTTGTTTTGCTTCACCTCTCGTTATAGCCTGGCCACACTATGGGAAGTGGAGCAGCTGTTTTTCTAAAACTTGTTGCCTTGCTTGGACTTTAGATATGAGCCATTTAACCTTTAGGTCGGGTTCAGTGCGAATTGGATGCAAGTTTCCCCACATCCAATTCGCATGACATGCCAGTGTGACCGGCTCTCAATGGAGCTGGATCACACAGGTCCAGGGCGGCCCAGTCCGCATTCCAAAAGGGTCCTGTGCATGTTTGGGTCTGGTTAGGGTGTGAAAATTCAGACCTGATTTGCAACTAAACCGATAAACAGAAACACAATGGACCCCATGCTGGGAACCGTGGCACATATGTGACCTTGGCCTTAGAGAGATGTTTATGAATCTTGGTATGAGGAATAGGGATGGACGAACATCGGCTGGGGCGGTTCACGAACGCCAGCCGCATATTTTCTCAAGAGTCCGCGAACCGCGATTTTGCGGCGGGCCCCATTGACTTTAATGGGAGGCGAAATTTAAAAACCTTTAGGTCCTATTTGCAGCCACAAAAGACGTACTAGCTGTGCACAAATAGTCCCAGCACATGGACAATGTCATAACAGAAGTATTGCAATTAAAAAGGTTGCCCTAAATTTTTTTTTTTTTACAGCAAAAAATATATATATTTTTTTTCATAAATCAGCCAGAACTGACAGCAGCCGGTAAATACATTGTCTAATACATATAGGGTCCATTCACACATCTGTAAAATGGGGCCGCATCCATTCCACAATTTGGCGGAACCTTTACAGACCCATTGTTTTTCATTTCCAGTCTGAAAAAATAGGCATTCACAGGATAAAGAAGTAAGTGTCGGCCATTCCAGGCCCCAAAAATTAGCCCACATGCGTTTACCTGACAGCTAAGAACGTAGTATTCTGTGGCTGAAAGTACATTAGGCATTCACATGATACAGAAGTAAGTGTCGGCCATAAAAGGCCCCAAAAATTAGCCCACATGGGTTTAACTGACAGCAAAGAACTTCGTTTTTGATGGCTAGAGGTACAGTAGGCGTTCACAGGATACATAAGTAAGTGTCGGCCTGTATAGGCTGCAAAAATTATCTCACATGGTTTGAACTGACAGCAAAGAACTTTGTTTTTGATGGCTACAGGTACAGTAGGCATTCACAGGATACATAAGTAAGTGTCGGCCTGTATAGGCTCCAAAAATTAGCCCACGTGGGTTTAACTGACAGTAAAGAACTTTGTTTTTGATGGCTAGAGGTACAGTAGGCATTCACAGTATACAGAAGAAAGTGGCGGCCTGTATAGGCTGCAAAAATTAGTTCACATGGGTTGAACTGACAGCAAAGAACGTAGTATATGATGGCTAGAGGTACAGTAGGCATTAACAGTATACACAAGTAAGTGGCGACCTGTATAGACTCCAGAAATTAGCTCACATGGGTTGAACTGACAGCAAAGAACTTCGTTTTTGATGGCTAGAGGTACAGTAGGCATTCACAGTATACAGAAGTAAGTGGCGGCCTGTATAGGCTGCAAAAATTAGCTCACATGGGTTGAACTGACAGCAAAGAACTTTGTTTTTTGATGGCTAGAGGTACAGTAGGCATTCACAGTATTAAGGAATAAGTGGCGGCCTATATAGGCTGCAAAAATTAGCTCACATGGGTTGAACTGACAGCAAAGAACTTCGTTTTTGATGGCTAGAGGTACAGTAGGCGTTCACAGTATACAGAAGAAAGTGGTGGCCTGTGTAGGCTGCAAAAATTAGCTCACGTGGGTTGAACTGACAGCAAAGAACGTAGTATAATGGCTAGAGGTACAGTAGGCATTCACAGTACACAGAACAGTAAGTGTCGGCCTGTATAGGCTGCAAAAATTAGCTCACATGGGTTGAACTGACAGCAAAGAACGTAGTATATAATGGCTAGAGGTACAGTAGGCGTTCACATTATACACAAGTAAGTGGCAACCTGTATAGGCTCCAAAAATTAGCTCACATGGGTTTAACTGACAGCAAAGAACTTAGTATATGATGGCTAAAGGTACAGTACATTAGGCATTCACACAGTATACAGAAGTAAGTGTCGGCCTGTATAGGCTGCACAAATTAGCTCACATGGGTTGAAATGACAGCAAAAAACTTAGTATATGATGGCTAGAGGTGCAGTAGGCATTCACAGTACACAGAACAGTAAGTGTAGCCCTGTATAGGCTGCAAAAATTAGCTTTCATGGGTTTAACTGACAGCAAAGAACTTAGTTTTTGATGGCTAGAGGTACAGTAGGCGTTCACAGTATACAGAAGTAAGTGGCGGCCTGTATAGGCGGCAAAAATTAGAGGCCAAATTTTTGCAGGAATAAAATACAATCTTAGAAAATTATACTGTTAAATAACACCCCACTTCAATATGTGGTATTGGGGGGGCATTGGTGTATCACACCAGTTCAAAAAATTGGCCAGTGAGTTTGGCACTGTGTGTACCAGACTTCACTCAGCAAACGAGGCAATATTGTTGCATGACACAAATACACTTGTAAAAGTTTACTCAGATAACACCCCACTTCAATATGTGGTATTGGGTGGCCATTGGTGTATCACACCAGTTCAAAAAACTGGCCAGTGAGTTTGGCGCTGTGTGTACCAGACTTCACTCAGCAAACAAGGCAATATTGTTGCATGACACAAATACACTTGTAAAAGTTTACTCAGATAACACCCCACTTCAATATGTGGTATTGCGGGGCGACAGGTTTATTACACCAGTTCTACAAATAATTGGCCAGTAACTGTTGTCACTGTGTGTAGCACTGTTTACACTGCAAGAGGCCAAATTTTTGCAGGACAAAAATACACTCTTAGAAAATTATACTGTTACTTAACACCCCACTTCAATATGTGGTATTGGGGGGCCACAGGTTTATTAAACCAGTTCTACAAATAATTGGCCAGTAATGGCGCTTTTCCACGGCATGGAACCGAACGGTTTGGCTCGCTTTTGTGCTTTTCCACTGCTGGTACCGCATGGTACGGTGTAGGAGCGGTTCGGTACGGTAAGGTACGGCTGCGCTTTTCCACTGCATAGAACCGAATGGTATGGCTCTCAAAAATAGTACCACCTCGATTGTGGTTCCAAGAGGTACCATACCCGGTACCATATCCCACAATCCTTTGCATGCAGTCACTACTAGCCACTGATTGGTCAGAGAGTCATTGTTATCCCACCCACTTAACTTTAGTACTACTTTAGTGGAAAAGCAAACCATACCGTACCGTACCGAACCGTTCCAACACCGTACCATGCGGTACCAGCAGTGGAAAAGCAAACCGGACCAAGCAGGGCCGAGTAGAGCCGAGCCGGTACTTGCAGTGGAAAAGTGCCATAACTGTTGTCACTGTGTGTAGCACTGTTTACACAGCAAGAGGCCAAATTTTTGCAGGACTAAAATACACTCTTAGAAAAATATACTGTTAAATAACACCCGACTTCAATATGTGGTATTGGGGGGGGGGGGCATTGGTGTATCACACCAGTTCAAAAAATTGGCCAGTGAGTTTGGCGCTGTGTGCACGAGACTTCACTCAGCAAACGAGGCAATATTGTTGCATGACACAAATACACTTGAAAAAGTTTACTCAGACAACACCCCACTTCAATATGTGGTATTGGGGGGCCACTGGTCTATCACACCAGTTCAAAAAATTGGCCAGTGAGTTTGGCGCTGTGTGTACCAGACTTCACTCAGCAAACGAGGCAATATTGTTGCATGACACAAATAAACATGTAAAAGTATACTCAGGTAACACCCCACTTCAATATGTGGTATTGGGGGGGCAATTGGTATATCACACCAGTTATAATACATTATAAGTGCTTTTGTCACTGTGTGTACTGTTGCTGCAGAAACGCTCAGTCTCACCACCACACCTGTCACAATGCTGCACAGTGCACAATAATACTACTAATCCACTATAATATGCTTTCTACAAAGTATATTATACCGTGGATTACCTCCCTCCCCGACCCCCACCCCCTTTTTAGTGCACAGCAATACAAAAAAATTTGCAGCCCTTAAATGACTTTTGTGGACATTAACAGAGAGATTTGTGTCACTGCTGATGATCTCTAACTGCCCCTACAGCAACCACTGGATACCTCTCCCTATACTAAAGAGACTGTAATAGACCCTATAACGAAATTGGAGCACTTTAAATGACTTTTGTTGACATTAACAGAGCGATTTGTGTCACTGCAGATGACGATCTCTAACTGCCCCTACAGCACAGACTGAATAACCTGTCCCTATACTGAAGAGAGACTGGAACTATACCGATATACCAGCCCTGAAAAGGACTTTTGTGGACATTAACATAGCGATTTGTGTCACTGCAGCCGATCTCTAACTGCCCCTAAAGCACCGACTGGATACCTCTCCCTAACCTGAAAAGAGACTGTAGAAGGCCTATACCAAAATACCAGCCCTGAAAAGGACTTTTGTGGATCTTCACAGCGCTATATGTGTCTAGCAAACTCTCCCTCATGAGCACAGCAGACCTCTCCCTACACTGGCAGAAAGCGGAATGTGAAATGGCCGCCAGATCAGGTCTATTTATAGGGTAGGGGGACTGTCCATGTGCTGGAATGTTTCAATTGGCTGTCCCATTCCAGCTGACGGCTGTGTCATGGGTCAAAGTTCTCCCCAATGTAAACTAATATGGCCGCCACGAACAACGCCATGTGTTCGCAAATTTGGCGGGTAGCGAACAAGCAAAATTTGCCGCGAACCGACCGCCGGGCGAATCACAAGGTAATCTCGAATGAGGAATTCTTTTTCTTTCGGATTTTAGTTTGCTTACAACGCAACTGTTCACCAGTCCACTGCCAGTGAGTACCTTTGAGATTATGTTAAGCCCAATATACTTGGATACATAGAGTATGTCAAGCTTTTTTGTAGGCCCATTATATATGCTTTTGACCATCTAGGACTAGACGCAGTGGCCCATCTCAACCCTTATGGTTAGTTCCTTTTTTATGCCTCCCCTCATCTTGAGATGATCTGACTCTTTGCTCTCAGTATCGATATGTTTTGTTTGTTTTTGTAAGGAGTTGTTAGCTGTTTTAATTTCATTACATTTTTTTTCCCTCGGAGGGGATAATAGTTGATTGAATAAAATTGTTAAGTTACATACCTTTGCATGTCATATATGTTCAATTGTATGTTTTTTTTTCACCTTTCAGAATTAAGTGATCCCTAACTGAATGTACTGTTACAAGTGAATAAGCTTTTTCGAAGAAGCAGTGTTCAACCGTGAAACGCGTTATTAGAGCAGTACACTTGACAGTAATCTTTTTATACAAGATGACTTTGTCTGTGTAGTTCATGTTTAATATTATTCAAATTTTGTACAATAAAATATGATATTTTTTTATATTTTGTTTGGTATGTTTTCAAGATTATATGTATATACTGGCAGGCCACCATTTAAAGCCCTAAAAAACACCACCACTTTTCTTCTAGTATTATATTTTTTAGGTTGGGTGAGTATAAGACATTCTTCTTTGGCTCCCATTGCTCCAGCTGATAGCCCCAATATATATCGAGATATCCAATAACACTACAGCCCTTGATATCCACCTCTAGCAGTCCTAAGCGCTCACCTCCATTTTTAACCTTAATAGGTCACTGCATGCCTTCCCCACACTGGGGGTACAATCCACTGGTATAGGATATCATCTGCTTCACCAGCTGCGTCTGCTTTAATGAAATGGATTCTCCAGCATTCAAAGCTCAAAAAGAATCTAAAAGGCCACCATTGTGCTTTACTATATTAAAAAGATTCAAATTTTATTAAAACACATATAACGCATTTACATGCAGTTTAAACTGTGCACATGGATGTAAAGCTTGTGGGTATATAAGCTGCTGCCCCCTTAAGAAATATCAGGAAATTGGTATCATATTTGAACCATGCATTCCAACCTCACTTCCTGTTTGGCGTGATGAGGTCCTTGACTCTGCCCCTGACACATTTCATTACTGGTCATGTGACTTCCTCAAGGAGATGAAGTCAAAAGGCATCTTACTTCCCTAATACAATGGATTGGTTAGCAACCGCCACCATACTGCCAACCAGCACAGAAAATACAAACAGGAGCCATATTGCCAACCAAAAAATACACAAAAAAATTAATTAAAAAAATACAAAAATATGCCCAATTGATAATGCATACAGCAGGATCACAGATTATTGGAGGAGACAATGGGATATTAAACTATCACAAAAATATTATTTATTTTGCTTTTATGAAATTATTTTTTTTTCTTTCAACATGCAACTTGTGTATGTAAAAAAATATTTGTGATAGTCTAAGAATAAACAAGTTTACAGAGCCATGGAGTGGTTTAATACTCACCTGTAATATACTTAAACCAGTCCCCTAGTTAAAGAGAATAATTTGGGAGAGAAATACAGGAGCTGTTGTTGCTTATTAGTGTTTAAAGGACCATGCTCCAAGACTGGCATACATTTCTTTGCTTCATTACTTTGCAAATCTGTGGCTAAAAAATGTATGCATATTTCAGGTATCCTAACACCTGATATAGGTGTTTAAATCACTAAGTATTAATTAAAGAAAAACAATGACAGACCTGGGTATTGGAAAAAGCATGCACCAATGAAAGTAGTGCCAGACCAAAGGATAAAGGAATCCAGATTATTCTATTAGTTCATACTAAAAACAGCCAACGCCTTTTGGGGGTCATCAAAAACTCCCCCTTCATCAAGGCTACAACAAAACAAAATATAATGTTAATGTGACTAATATGATCATAAGTTTAACGTTTAAAGAAAATGTATATATACATAGGTGTACATACTGTATACTCTATGTGCATACATAACTATACAGTACATATGAACACGCATACAAACCAAGAAATATCAGATGGTGAGTGAAAATGTATGTTTTTTTTAGTTTAGAGTAATACATTAATTTAGACTCTTATCCTATGGTCTACTGCTCCTTCCATTTGTGCATTTTTTTCTTGTTATCTGCTGGGATACCCACTGGAGAGTAGCCTTGTCTGGTATGAGCAGTCTGACCTGAGCCAGTAAGCTCTCTAAATGTCTTTGATCTCTCAATGTTTTATATGAACTCGCATCAAAGTTCCAGCACCTCTTGGATGCTTTTTTTTTTTTTTTTTTTTTTCATTGGGGACCTGGATATTGCACCTTGAAAAACCAAGTGAGCAATGGCAGCCACAATAATTCCATCTTGACAGCTTCCTTTTTAATTGAACTGCACAACTGAACTGCTTTACATGAGTCTCAATTCAATTTCCTTTTATAGAATATTGATCTTTATTGCCATTTTTTAGAGAGGGCATTACAAAAAGTAGCATAAATATAAGAACCACGTGAGATCCCAATATTACCATAAAAATGGAAAGTCATTTTTTGCGAATTTTGATATTTTTTTAAGTCTCATTATACACAGCATCCTTTTTTCCTGTAAGGATGTTTATCTTGCCTTATAAGTTACGGGTTTCATAGTAGGTAAGGTTAAATAAAGTTAAATAGTCCATCAAGTCCAACCTGTGAAGGTGTATGTGTGTCAATATCGGTAATCATTTCCCATATCCATGTATGCTGTGTTCACTAAGATGCACGACCAAGTGTCTTTTAAAAATATAAATACTGACAGAGAGTTCCGCAACCTTATCGCCCTGACAGTGAAAACCCTCCTATGCAGCTTAAGGTTAAACCTCTTCTCCTCCAATCTCATTGTGTGGCCCTGTGTCCTCTTACTCTCCCTGAGACTAAAAAGTTTTCTTCCTACGTTGGGATCACCATTGAGGTATTGGTATACCTCAAATGGTACACCGCTGTCATTTCTCCTTTTAAGCATCTCTTCTCTAGGGGGAATACAGTGCTTGTGTTCATTCCTTGTAGTTGAGGTCCTCCAGTCTGCTTAACTTCTTACGGCCCGCGCTATAGCCGAAAGACGGCTACAGTGCGGGCTCTAAATTCCGGGAGGCCGTCTTTATACGGCCTCCCGGTGACAGGCTCCCCGCGCTCCCGCGAGCGTGCATCAGGGAAAATCTGTGTCGGCCGTGTCCCTTGGACACAGCCAATCACAGAGCGTGGTAAATGGCCAATCACAGCGGCCATTTACCACGTGATCGGCCCATGCAATGAGAGATGATCTCATATGTAAACATATGAGATCATCTCTCATGGCCAGCTCTCCTTCCTCACACAGAGACTGCGTGTGAGGAAGGAGCAGAGCCAATCAGCCGTTAGGGGACACAGAAAAATGTAATCAGGGCACTGATCACCAGTGCCCTGATTACAAAAGAGGTAAATAAAATACAATAAGTGCCCACCATCAGTGCCCACAATCAGTGCCCATAGTGCTGCCAGTCAGTGCCCATCAGTGCCTGCTCATCTAGGCACTGATGGGCACTGACTAGCAGCACTATGGGCACTGAGTGTGGGCACTGATGGTGCTGCCCATCAGTGCTCATCAGTGCCGCCCATCAGTGCTCATCAGTGCCACCCGTCAGTGTCCATCAGTGCCACCCATCAGTGTCCAGCAGTGCCGCCTCTCAGTGCCCATCAGTGCCGCCCGTCAGTGCCGCCTCTCAGTGCCCAGCAGTGCCACCTCTCAGTGCCCAGCAGTGCCACCTCTCAGTGCTCATCAGTGCCACCTATCAGTGCTCATCAGTGCGGCATATTAGTACTTCCTCATCAGTGCCACCTCATCAGTGCCCATAAGTGCCACCTCATCAGTGCCCATAAGTGCCACCTCATCAGTGCCCATCAGTGCAGCCTATCAGTGCCCATCAGTGCCGCCTCATCAGCGCACATCAGTGAAGGAGAAAAATGTATTTATTTTCAAAATTTACTCGCCGAAAATAAGAAAAACTTTTTTTTTTCAAAATTTTCTGTCTTTTTTCTTTTTTTTTTTTGTAAGAAATAAAAAACCCAAAGATGATTAAATATCACCAAAAGAAAGCTCTATTTGTGTGAAAAAAATGATAAAAATTTCATATGGGTACAGTGTAGCATGACCGCGCAATTGTCATTCAAAGCGTGAGAGCACTGAAAGCTGAAAATTGGCCTGGGCAGGAAGGGGGTGAAAGTGCCCGGTAGGCAAGTGGTTAATAATATAGTTGCCCTTCTTTGGACTCTCTCCAACTCCAGATCCAGCTCCAGCACATCCTTCCTGAGGACTGTTGACCAGAAATGGACAGAATACTCTAGATGTGGCCGAACCAGAGTTTTTCAAAGTGGCAGAATTATCTTTTTATCTCTGTAGTAAATTCCCTTTTTTTTTTTTGCAAACTAATAGTCTGCTGGCTTTGCTTGCTGCAGCTTGACATTGCCTGCTATTGCTCAGTCTATCATCTACCAGGACCCCAGATCTTTCTCCATCTTTAATTCCCCCAGAGGTTCTCCCCCAGTGAGTAGTTTGCTTTTATATTTTAAGCCCCCAAGTGCATCACTTTACATTTTTCAACATTAAACCTCATCTGCCATGTAGTTGCCCACTGCAATATTTTATTCAGGTCGCCCTTTAAAATTACTATATCCTGATGTGAAGGTTTTGCCATGCTTATTTTTGTATTGTCCTCAAAAACTGAGATTGAGCTATTTATACCCACCTCCATATAGTTTATGAATAAATTAAATAGAATTGGTCTCAAGCCAGAGCCTTAGGGTACCCTGCTTACCACTCCAGACCAGTCTGAGTACATGTTATTGATCACCACCCTTTGAACACGCCCCTGTAACCAGCTTTCTATCCATGAAAAAACTTTATGGTCCATTCCTACAGACCTCAGTTTGTAGATTAAGTGTTTATGGGGAACTGTATTGAATGCTTTTGCAAAATCCAGATACACCACATCCACAGGCCTTCCCCTACATGTTCTATTGTCTGTAATCCTATTTGTACTCAACAGGGATGGTTATGGTTACCCCATGTTTGTGTACTTCATATATCAGTTACGATTTTGGTTTTAGATGACTCCTGTTTCCAAAAGTTGTTATGTTCACTTCATATCAATCCTAATAAAATCCTTGTGAAAGTCAGTGTTCTATGTCCGTTTTGTCCACAGTTTAACCAATAAAGTGAAGAGTGTTGTTGGGTAATACACAGTATCAGTTTTTGAGGTGTAAAATAGCATCTATGTAGGGTTTTTTGTACTGGTTCCCATTGGGAAAGACATCCTTTACATTTTCATGGAAGACCCTTTACTGATATCAATATCTATATCTCTTTGATCTTGTATCTCTGGGGTTTACACTTAATAGTGGACCTATGCGTGGTAAAAGCAAGGATATCCAAGCACTGAATTGCAATTATGCTAGATGTTAGACCCTACACTCTAAGACAGAAATGTAGAAAAGACACATTAAAAAAAATTGAACCAGTGTTTCTTGTAAAGCTGATTTCTAGGAATGCACCCTCCATCCCTTCTGTGTGTAATAAAAAAATACTTTAAATTCCCTTTTACTATTCCAAATTTTGACGCCTCAGTCTTAAGTCTTCGATCCTCTGGACTGCAGAGTTGGATATATCTTTTTCAGGTGTGCACATTGTTACCTGGGTAACATGCACCCTTGCTATTGGTTGTCAAGCAGTGGGGATCTCTCAGGCTTCAGCAGACTGAAGTGGTGGGATGACATCAGCATGAGAGAACTGGTCATCATGGGCACAAGCAGCAGTACTGGATTACCAGTCTCTGCTCCAGTAAAAGGCATTGGCAAGAAACACATGACAGTGCTGTCAGGTAAGGCGAAGGAGGTGGACTTTAAAAACAGGTTGAATTTGTCATCTTATAAGTGGGCATTAATTGATTTCGACATCTTATAGTGGGCAGTAGAGTTGAGCGGACACCTGGATGTCCGTGTTCGGCGAGTTCGGCCGAACTTTAAAAAAAAGTCCGGGTCCGGGTCCGTGTCCCGGACTTTTGCCGAACTTTTCCCGTACACCGAACCCCATTAAAGTCAATGGGGACCCGAACTTTAAGGCACTAAAATTGCTCTAAAACACCAATGGAAAGGGCTAGAGTGCTGCAAATGGCAGCAAAACATAGTTAAGAGCATGGCAAGTGCTCTGCAAACAAATGTGGATAGGGAAATAACTTAAAACAACAAAAAAAACCCCAGAAAAATAAAACAATGTTCTTCATCTCTGAAGGACGAGGCCCATATAGAGTAGGAGGGAGGTTGAGGTGGTGGTGGATGTGGCGGTGTCATAGGCGTGCGCACAGGGTGTGCCGGGTGTACCTGGGCACACCCTAATCACCTAGGGCACATAGCATTATCGCTCTGTTTGCCAGTGAGGAGATGGGAAAGATCTCCCTCGGACCTGCTCTGCTCTATTTCTCTTTGCCAGCAGGGAGAGTAATGTATCGGGGCCATGTACATGTAGGCAAACACATGCATGTGTATTTAAACTTTGGGGTGCACACCCTAATGCAATAGGCTGCGCACACCTATGGGCGGTGTAGGTGGAAGCGGCGGTGGAGGAGGACCAGGGCCGGATTAAGAGCATCATGGGCTTGGTGCTGAGGATTTTGAAGGGCCTTAAGGGCCGTGCCTTGGCATGCACCCAGAGGAGGAAGGGTGCAGCCATGCATGCCTAATTCCACATGGGATGCTGTCTCTGAAGCCCATAAACACATCCATGCATCGGCAACTGTCCCTCCTTGTCCGGCCTTCGTGCTGTGTGGGGAGGTTCTGAGGGAGCTGCCTGGGGAAGCGAGCATAGAAGCCAGACTTCTGTGTTTACAAGTGACAGAAGAGCGGTAACAGTGAATATGGCCAACCTGGGGCCTATATAAAGGTAGGGGCCTGGAGCTGCAGCTCCAATAGCCCCTACGTTAATCTGGCCCTGAGGAGGACGAGGTAGCCAACACTGCTTCTTTTCACAAATTTTAAATGAGGGTACACCCCAAAAGAGTGAGAAAGAGCAAAAATGGAACAATGGCTGGGTAAGGTCGGTATCCATCGCTATTCTGCACAAGGTACGGAAAAGTCCCGTGGGATCCATGCCTGGTTCATTTTAATGATCGTGAGCTTGTCCACATTGTCTCTGGACAGGCGGCTGCGCTTGTCTGTCATAACGCCCCCAGCCGTGCTAAATACCGTTCAGATAATACACTGGATGCAGGGCACGCCAGCACCTCCAAGGCGTAAAGGGCAAGCTCAGGCCATGTGCCCAACTTGGAGACCCAGAAGTTGAAGGGGGCAGACCCCTCATTCAGTACGTCTAGGCGTGTGCACACATACTGCTCCACCATGTTGGTGAAATGCTGCCTCCTGCTAAGACGTTCCATATGAGCTGCTGGTGCTGCTGTTTGTTGTGGCATGCTGACAAAGCTTTTCCACATTTCGGCCATGCTAACCCTGCCTTCTGAGGTGCTGGCGGTGCCCTGGTTGCGTTGGCGACCTCTTCCTCCTCCTCCTCCTCCTCCTCTGCCTTGTGCTTCCACTGTGGCCCCGCTGTCAGGTGGGAATGCCAGCAGCATGGCGTCTACCAGCGTGCGCTTGTACTTGCAATCGCGCTCCAGTGAGTGACTTAAGGACGGTACGTTGTCCTTGTAACGGGGATCCAGCAGCGTGGCCACCCAGTAATCAGCACAAGTTAGAATGTGGGCAACTCGGCGGTCGTTGTGGAGACACTGCAGCATGTAATCGCTCATGTGTGCCAGGCTGCCCAGAGGCAACGAAAGGCTGTCCTCTGTGGGAGGTGTATCGTCCGTGTCCTCTGTATCCCCCCAGCCACGCACCAGTGATGGCCATGAGCTGGCCTGGGTGCCACCCTGCTGTGAACATGCTTCCATCTCCTCCTCCAGCTCCTCCTCCTCATCCTCCAGAACTGTGCCCCTGCTGGACAATTGTGTCCCTGGCGTTTGTGTGTGCAGGAACCCACCCTCGGAGCCACTTGCGGATGACTGCCCTGAAAGCCTTGGAAATGTTACCTCTTCATCCTCCTCCTCCTCCTCCTCATCCTGTGCCACATCCTCTTCCATCATCGCCCGAATCGTTTTTTGAAGGAGGCATAGAAATGGGATAGTTAAGCTGACAACGGCATCATCGGCACTGGCCATGTTGGGGGAGTACTCAAAACAGCGCAACAAGGCACAGAGGTCTCGCATGGAGGCCCAGTTACTGGTGGTGAAGTGGTGCTGTTCCGCAGAGCGACTCACGCATGCGTGCTGCAGCTGAAACTCCACTATGGCCTTTGCAGCATGTGCAAGGTGGAGTTCCACCTTGTGGGCACGTCACATATGAGGCGGTGAGGGGGAAGGCCGAAGTTACGCTGCAGCGCTGACAGGCGAGCAGCAGCAGGGTGAGAACGCTGAAAGTGCGCACAGACAGCCCGCACTTTCTGCAGCAGCTCTGACATATCAGGGTAGTTTTTAAGGAACCTCTGCACCACCAAATTCAGCACATGCGCCAGGCAAGGGATGTGCGTCAAACCGGCTAGGCCCAGAGCTGCTATAAGATTTCGCCCGTTATCGCACACCACCAGGCCGGGCTTGAGGCTCGCTGGCAGCAACCACTCATTTGTCTGCTGTTCCATGCTCCTCCACAACTCCTGCGCGGTGTGCGGTTTGTCCCCCAAACAGGCAAGTTTTAAAACTGCCTGCTGTCGTTTACCCCTGGCCGTGCTGAAGTTGGTGGTGAAGGTGTTATGCTGTCCGGATGAGGAGGCGGTAGAGGATGAGGAAGCGGAGTAGGAGGAGTTAGGAACAGGAGGCAAACTGAAGCGCCCTGCAATCCTCGGTGGTGGAAGGACATGCCGCCTGTCACGGAACCATGAACCAGACGTACAACAACAGATAAGTGAAAATAAGAAAGCTTTATTGAAAAACAAGCTATAAAGCAAAAGTCCAAACGGATGGCGAAACCGATGCAGAGTCTTTGCGAAGCCAGGGGTCAGGAACCAGCAGGGTAGTCAGACGAAGCCAGGATCAGGAACCAGCAGGGTAGTCAGACGAAGCCAGGATCGGGAACCAGCAGGGTAGTCAGACGAAGCCAGGAACAGGAACCAGAAGCAGCAGCAGTCTTAGAAGCATGTGAACACAGGAGGACCAAGCAGGGAACTGAAGCCACAGACCTCCTATATATATGAGCTAGGCATCCAGCTCCTCCCAGTGGGAAGGAGGAGCCGCAGGGTGGGAGGCTACAAGAAACCCAGAAACCAAGATGGCCGCCAGCACATGTCAAACGAAGGAGAACAGCAAGAAGGTAAGACCATGACAGTACCTCCCCCTCAAGGGCCCCTCCTCCGCGGAGTAAAGAACGGTTTCTGAGGGAAGCGTGCGTGGAAGGCTCGGAGCAAGGCAGGAGCATGGACATCTGCGGAGGGAACCCAGGAACGCTCCTCTGGACCATAACCACGCCAATGAACCAAAAACTGCACCCGACCGCGGACCAGGCGTGAGTCCAGGATATTGCTCACCTCATACTCCTCACGATTGCCCACTCGGACCGGACGAGGCCGAGGAACCGAGGAAGTGAAACGATTACACACCAGTGGCTTCAACAGGGAGACATGAAACACGTTGGAGATCCGCATGCCAGGAGGAAGCGCAAGGGCATAGGCTACCGGGTTTACCCTGCGAAGCACTCGGAAGGGACCAACAAAGCGAGGCGCCAGCTTGGGAGTGGGCACTCGAAGGTTGAGGTTGCGGGTGGACAACCATACACGGTCTCCGGCCTGGTAGGAAGGAGCAGGCGCTCGTCTGCGATCAGCCTGGAGTCTCTGGCGCTGCGCAGAGACCTCAAGGGACTTCTGGATCTGTACCCAAGAAGCACGTAGGACGGAAAGGTGATCCTCCACAGCCGGAATATCCTGGGGAGAGAATACCTCCGGTAACACGGCAGGTTGGAACCCATAGTTGGCCATGAAGGGAGACGTCCCAGAGGAAGAGTTCACCGCCGTGTTCCTGGCAAACTCAGCCCAAGGCAGGAGGTCAACCCAATTGTCTTGGTGATCGGAGACATAGCAACGAAGGAATTGCTCCAAGGCCTGATTGGATCGTTCTGCGGCCCCATTGGACTGAGGGTGGTAGGCCGAGGAGAAGGAGAGATGAATCCCCAACTGGGAGCAAAAGGCGCGCCAGAACCTGGACACAAACTGACTCCCCCGATCCGACACAATCTCCTTGGGCAAACCGTGCAACCGGAAGACCTCCCTGGCAAAAATCGTGGCCAACTCCTGTGCAGAGGGTAACTTCTTGAGAGGAACACAGTGGCACATTTTGGAAAACCGATCCACAATCATGAGAATGACCGTATGGCCTCGGGATGCAGGGAGGTCCACAATGAAATCCATCCCCAGGTGTGACCATGGGCGCTCCCCGGTGGCTAAGGGTTGCAGAAGGCCCAACGGAAGGTGCCGAGGGGACTTACTCTGGGCACAAACGGAGCATGCCGCTACATATGCGGCGATGTCGGAACGTAGGGAAGGCCACCAGAACAGACGTGAAACAGCCCAGGACAGCTGATTCTTTCCAGGATGCCCCGCGGTCTTGGAGTTATGGTAGGTTCGCAACAACCGAGTGCGCAACTCCTCAGGCACAAAACATCTGCCGTTGGGTCTCCCAGAGGGAGCACCAGATTGAGCCGCCAAAATCTGCTCACCCAGGGGAGAGGT